>NW_027040086.1:0-15000 GCF_034236695.1 Oncorhynchus nerka | reverse complement strand
ATCAGTGTAGTTAACATCAGACAGAGGACTGATAGATAGACATCAGTATAGTTAACATCAGACCCAGAGGACTGATAGATAGACATCAGTGTAGTTAACATCAGACCCAGAGGAATGATAGACATCAGTGTAGTTAACATCAGACAGAGGACTGATAGACATCAGTATAGTTAACATCAGACCCAGAGGACTGATAGATAGACATCATGGTGTAGTTAACATCAGACCCAGAGGACTGATAGACATCATAGTGTAGTTAACATCAGACAGAGGACTGATAGACATCAGTGTAGTTAACATCAGACAGAGGACTGATATACATCAGTATAGTTAACATCAGACCCAGAGGACTGATAGATAGACATCATGGTGTAGTTAACATCAGACCCAGAGGACTGATAGACATCATAGTGTAGTTAACATCAGACAGAGGACTGATAGACATCAGTGTAGTTAACATCAGACAGAGGACTGATAGATGGACATCAGTGTAGTTAACATCAGACCCAGAGGACTGATAGACATCAGTGTAGTTAACATCAGACAGAGGACTGATAGACATCAGTATAGTTAACATCAGACCCAGAGGACTGATAGATAGACATCATAGTGTAGTTAACATCAGACAGAGGACTGATAGATAGACATCAGTATAGTTAACATCAGACCCAGAGGACTGATAGATAGACATCAGTGTAGTTAACATCAGACAGAGGACTGATAGATAGACATCAGTATAGTTAACATCAGACCCAGAGGACTGATAGATAGACATCAGTGTAGTTAACATCAGACCAGAGGACTGATAGACATCAGTGTAGTTAACATCAGACAGAGGACTGATAGACATCAGTATAGTTAACATCAGACCCAGAGGACTGATAGATAGACATCATGGTGTAGTTAACATCAGACCCAGAGGACTGATAGACATCATAGTGTAGTTAACATCAGACAGAGGACTGATAGACATCAGTGTAGTTAACATCAGACAGAGGACTGATAGATGGACATCAGTGTAGTTAACATCAGACCCAGAGGACTGATAGATAGACATCATAGTGTAGTTAACATCAGACAGAGGACTGATAGATAGACATCAGTATAGTTAACATCAGACCCAGAGGACTGATAGATAGACATCAGTGTAGTTAACATCAGACAGAGGACTGATAGATAGACATCAGTATAGTTAACATCAGACCCAGAGGACTGATAGATAGACATCAGTGTAGTTAACATCAGACAGAGGACTGATAGATAGACATCAGTATAGTTAACATCAGACCCAGAGGACTGATAGATAGACATCAGTGTAGTTAACATCAGACCCAGAGGAATGATAGACATCAGTGTAGTTAACATCAGACAGAGGACTGATAGACATCAGTATAGTTAACATCAGACCCAGAGGACTGATAGATAGACATCATGGTGTAGTTAACATCAGACCCAGAGGACTGATAGACATCATAGTGTAGTTAACATCAGACAGAGGACTGATAGACATCAGTGTAGTTAACATCAGACAGAGGACTGATAGACATCAGTATAGTTAACATCAGACCCAGAGGACTGATAGATAGACATCATAGTGTAGTTAACATCAGACAGAGGACTGATAGATAGACATCAGTATAGTTAACATCAGACCCAGAGGACTGATAGATAGACATCAGTGTAGTTAACATCAGACCCAGAGGACTGATAGACAGACATCAGTAAAGTTAACATCAGACCCAGAGGACTGATAGACAGACATCAGTAAAGTTAACATCAGACCCAGAGGACTGATAGACATCAGTGTGTAGTTAACATCAGACCCAGAGGACTGATAGATAGACATCAGTGTAGTTAACATCAGACCCAGAGGACTGATAGATAGACATCAGTGTAGTTAACATCAGACCCAGAGGACTGATAGACATCAGTGTAGTTAACATCAGACAGAGGACTGATAGATAGACATCATGGTGTAGTTAACATCAGACCCAGAGGACTGATAGATAGACATCAGTGTAGTTAACATCAGACCCAGAGGACTGATAGACATCAGTGTAGTTAACATCAGACAGAGGACTGATAGACATCAGTATAGTTAACATCAGACCCAGAGGACTGATAGATAGACATCATAGTGTAGTTAACATCAGACAGAGGACTGATAGATAGACATCAGTATAGTTAACATCAGACCCAGAGGACTGATAGACATCATAGTGTAGTTAACATCAGACAGAGGACTGATAGACATCAGTGTAGTTAACATCAGACAGAGGACTGATATACATCAGTATAGTTAACATCAGACCCAGAGGACTGATAGATAGACATCATGGTGTAGTTAACATCAGACCCAGAGGACTGATAGACATCATAGTGTAGTTAACATCAGACAGAGGACTGATAGACATCAGTGTAGTTAACATCAGACAGAGGACTGATAGATGGACATCAGTGTAGTTAACATCAGACCCAGAGGACTGATAGACATCAGTGTAGTTAACATCAGACAGAGGACTGATAGACATCAGTATAGTTAACATCAGACCCAGAGGACTGATAGATAGACATCAGTGTAGTTAACATCAGACAGAGGACTGATAGATAGACATCAGTATAGTTAACATCAGACCCAGAGGACTGATAGATAGACATCAGTGTAGTTAACATCAGACAGAGGACTGATAGATAGACATCAGTATAGTTAACATCGGACCCAGAGGACTGATAGACATCATAGTGTAGTTAACATCAGACAGAGGACTGATAGACATCAGTATAGTTAACATCAGACCCAGAGGACTGATAGATAGACATCATGGTGTAGTTAACATCAGACCCAGAGGACTGATAGACATCATAGTGTAGTTAACATCAGACAGAGGACTGATAGACATCAGTGTAGTTAACATCAGACAGAGGACTGATAGATGGACATCAGTGTAGTTAACATCAGACCCAGAGGACTGATAGACATCATAGTGTAGTTAACATCAGACAGAGGACTGATAGACATCAGTGTAGTTAACATCAGACCCAGAGGACTGATAGATAGACATCAGTGTAGTTAACATCAGACAGAGGACTGATAGATAGACATCAGTATAGTTAACATCAGACCCAGAGGACTGATAGATAGACATCAGTGTAGTTAACATCAGACAGAGGACTGATAGATAGACATCAGTATAGTTAACATCGGACCCAGAGGACTGATAGACATCATAGTGTAGTTAACATCAGACAGAGGACTGATAGACATCAGTGTAGTTAACATCAGACAGAGGACTGATAGACATCAGTATAGTTAACATCAGACCCAGAGGACTGATATATAGACATCATGGTGTAGTTAACATCAGACCCAGAGGACTGATAGACATCATAGTGTAGTTAACATCAGACAGAGGACTGATAGACATCAGTGTAGTTAACATCAGACAGAGGACTGATAGATGGACATCAGTGTAGTTAACATCAGACAGAGGACTGATAGATAGACATCAGTGTAGTTAACATCAGACCCAGAGGACTGATAGATAGACATCAGTGTAGTTAACATCAGACAGAGGACTGATAGATAGACATCAGTGTAGTTAACATCAGACCCAGAGGACTGATAGACAGACATCAGTAAAGTTAACATCAGACCCAGAGGACTGATAGACAGACATCAGTAAAGTTAACATCAGACCCAGAGGACTGATAGACATCAGTGTGTAGTTAACATCAGACCCAGAGGACTGATAGATAGACATCAGTGTAGTTAACATCAGACCCAGAGGACTGATAGATAGACATCAGTGTAGTTAACATCAGACCCAGAGGACTGATAGATAGACATCATAGTGTAGTTAACATCAGACCCAGAGGACTGATGGATAGACATCAGACCCAGAGGACTGTAGACAGACATCAGTAACATCAGACCAGAGGACTGATGGATAGACATCACGGTGTAGTTAACATCAGACCCAGAGGACTGATAGATAGACATCATGGTGTAGTGAACATCAGACCCAGAGGACTGATAGATAGACATCAGTGTAGTTAACATCAGACCCAGAGGACTGATAGACATCATAGTGTAGTTAACATCAGCCAGAGGACTGATAGACATCAGTGTAGTTAACATCAGACCCAGAGGACTGATAGATAGACATCATAGTGTAGTTAACATCAGACAGAGGACTGATAGATAGACATCAGTGTAGTTAACATCAGACCCAGAGGACTGATAGATAGACATCAGTGTAGTTAACATCAGACCCAGAGGACTGATAGATAGACATCATGGTGTAGTTAACATCAGACAGAGGACTGATAGATAGACATCATAGTGTAGTTGACATCAGCCAGAGGACTGATAGATATACATCAGTGTAGTTAACATCAGACCCAGAGAACTGATAGATAGACATCAGTGTAGTTAACATCAGACAGAGGACTGATAGATAGACATCAGTGTAGTTAACATCAGACCCAGAGGACTGATAGACATCATAGTGTAGTTAACATCAGACCCAGAGGACTGATAGATAGACATCAGTGTAGTTAACATCAGACCCAGAGGACTGATAGACATCATAGTGTAGTTAACATCAGACAGAGGACTGATAGACATCAGTATAGTTAACATCAGACCCAGAGGACTGATAGATAGACATCATAGTGTAGTTAACATCAGACAGAGGACTGATAGATAGACATCAGTATAGTTAACATCAGACAGAGGACTGATAGATAGACATCAGTGTAGTTAACATCAGACCCAGAGAGCTGATAGATAGACATCAGTGTAGTTAACATCAGACAGAGGACTGATAGATATACATCAGTGTAGTTAACATCAGACCCAGAGGACTGATAGATAGACATCATGGTGTAGTTAACATCAGACAGAGGACTGATAGATAGACATCATAGTGTAGTTGACATCAGCCAGAGGACTGATAGATATACATCAGTGTAGTTAACATCAGACCCAGAGAACTGATAGATAGACATCAGTGTAGTTAACATCAGACAGAGGACTGATAGATAGACATCAGTGTAGTTAACATCAGACCCAGAGGACTGATAGACATCATAGTGTAGTTAACATCAGACCCAGAGGACTGATAGATAGACATCAGTGTAGTTAACATCAGACCCAGAGGACTGATAGATAGACATCATAGTGTAGTTAACATCAGACCCAGAGGACTGATAGATAGACATCATAGTGTAGTTAACATCAGACAGAGGACTGATAGATAGACATCAGTGTAGTTAACATCAGACAGAGGACTGATAGACATCAGTGTAGTTAACATCAGACAGAGGACTGTAACAGATCAGTAGAAACTCTGAGATCCAGACCAGAACAGTAAAAGTATAAAATAGGATATTACCACTGTGTTTAACATGGTGTAAGTCTGGACCGTGTGAGAAGCCACATTGAGCAACATTAAGTCTAAACAGCTCATCTCTCTGTCTACGTACCAAATCACACTCTATTTCCTACATAGTGCACTACTTTTGACCAGGGCCCATAGGGGAGAGGGTTCTATTTTGGGATGCACTCTGATGTCCTGGCATCACTTCCTTCCCATAGTGAAGACAGGTTGAAACTGAGTGACAACTGGCTCATCGTTCCCAGGACTTCTGTCTTCCCATTAGTCCTCCCAGAGAGGTTGTCTTTCCCCTAGCTGACTGGGGCTGGAGGGGAGAGGACTTCTGTCTTCCCATTAGTCCTCCAAGAGGGGTCGTCTTTCCCCTAGCTGACTGGGGCTGGAGAGGACTTCTGTCTTCCCATTAGTCCTCCCAGAGGGGTTGTCTTTCCCCTAGCTGACTGGGGCTGGAGAGGAGAGGACTTCTGTCTTCCCATTAGTCCTCCCAGAGGGGTCGTCTTTCCCCTAGCTGACTGGGGCTGGAGAGGAGAGGACTTCTGTCTTCCCATTAGTCCTCCCAGAGGGCCGTCTTTCCCTAGCTGACTGGGGCTGGAGAGGACTTCTGTCTTCCCATTAGTCCTCCCAGAGGGGTTGTCTTTCCCCTAGCTGACTGGGGCTGGAGAGGAGAGGACTTCTGTCTTCCCATTAGTCCTCCCAGAGGGGTCGTCTTTCCCCTAGCTGACTGGGGCTGGAGAGGAGAGGACTTCTGTCTTCCCATTAGTCCTCCCAGAGGGTTCGTCTTTCCCCTAGCTGACTGGGGCTGGAGAGGAGAGGACTTCTGTCTTCCCATTAGTCCTCCCAGAGGGGTTGTCTTTCCCCTAGCTGACTGGGGCTGGAGAGGACTTCTGTCTTCCCATTAGTCCTCCCAGAGGGGTTGTCTTTCCCCTAGCTGACTGGGGCTGGAGAGGAGAGGACTTCTGTCTTCCCATTTAGTCCTCCCAGAGGGGTCGTCTTTCCCCTAGCTGACTGGGGCTTGAGAGGACTTCTGTCTTCCCATTAGTCCTCCCAGAGGGGTTGTCTTTCCCCTAGCTGACTGGGGCTGGAGAGGACTTCTGTCTTCCCATTAGTCCTCCCAGAGGGGTCGTCTTTCCCCTAGCTGACTGGGGCTGGAGAGGAGAGGACTTCTGTCTTCCCATTAGTCCTCCCAGAGGGTTCGTCTTTCCCCTAGCTGACTGGGGCTGGAGAGGAGAGGACTTCTGTCTTCCCATTAGTCCTCCCAGAGGGGTCGTCTTTCCCCTAGCTGACTGGGGCTGGAGAGGAGAGGACTTCTGTCTTCCCATTAGTCCTCCCAGAGGGGTCGTCTTTCCCTAGCTGACTGGGGCTGGAGAGGAGAGGACTTCTGTCTTCCCATTAGTCCTCCCAGAGGGGTTGTCTTTCCCCTAGCTGACTGGGGCTGGAGAGGAGAGGACTTCTGTCTTCCCATTAGTCCTCCCAGAGGGGTTGTCTTTCCCCTAGCTGACTGGGGCTGGAGAGGAGAGGACTTCTGTCTTCCCATTAGTCCTCCCAGAGGGGTCGTCTTTCCCCTAGCTGACTGGGGCTGAGAGGAGAGGACTTCTGTCTTCCCATTAGTCCTCCCAGAGGGGTTGTCTTTCCCCTAGCTGACTGGGGCTGGAGAGGAGAGGACTTCTGTCTTCCCATTAGTCCTCCCAGAGGGGTCGTCTTTCCCTAGCTGACTGGGGCTGGAGAGGAGAGGACTTCTGTCTTCCCATTAGTCCTCCCAGAGGGGTTGTCTTTCCCCCATAGCTGACTGGGGCTGGAGAGGAGAGGACTTCTGTCTTCCCATTAGTCCTCCCAGAGGGGTTGTCTTTCCCCTAGCTGACTGGGGCTGGAGAGGAGAGGACTTCTGTCTTCCCATTTAGTCCTCCCAGAGGGGTCGTCTTTCCCCTAGCTGACTGGGGCTTGAGAGGACTTCTGTCTTCCCATTAGTCCTCCCAGAGGGGTTGTCTTTCCCCTAGCTGACTGGGGCTGGAGAGGAGAGGACTTCTGTCTTCCCATTAGTCCTCCCAGAGGGGTTGTCTTTCCCCTAGCTGACTGGGGCTGGAGAGGAGAGGACTTCTGTCTTCCCATTAGTCCTCCCAGAGGGGTTGTCTTTCCCCTAGCTGACTGGGGCTGGAGAGGAGAGGACTTCTGTCTTCCCATTAGTCCTCCCAGAGGGGTTGTCTTTCCCCTAGCTGACTGGGGCTGGAGAGGAGAGGACTTCTGTCTTCCCATTAGTCCTCCCAGAGGGGTTGTCTTTCCCTAGCTGACTGGGGCTGGAGAGGAGAGGACTTCTGTCTTCCCATTTAGTCCTCCCAGAGGGGTCGTCTTTCCCCTAGCTGACTGGGGCTTGAGAGGACTTCTGTCTTCCCATTAGTCCTCCCAGAGGGGTTGTCTTTCCCCTAGCTGACTGGGGCTGGAGAGGAGAGGACTTCTGTCTTCCCATTAGTCCTCCCAGAGGGGTTGTCTTTCCCCTAGCTGACTGGGGCTGGAGAGGAGAGGACTTCTGTCTTCCCATTAGTCCTCCCAGAGGGGTCGTCTTTCCCCTAGCTGACTGGGGCTGGAGAGGAGAGGACTTCTGTCTTCCCATTAGTCCTCCCAGAGGGGTTGTCTTTCCCCTAGCTGACTGGGGCTGGAGAGGAGAGGACTTCTGTCTTCCCATTAGTCCTCCCAGAGGGGTTGTCTTTCCCCTAGCTGACTGGGGCTGGAGAGGAGAGGACTTCTGTCTTCCCATTTAGTCCTCCCAGAGGGGTCGTCTTTCCCCTAGCTGACTGGGGCTTGAGAGGACTTCTGTCTTCCCATTAGTCCTCCCAGAGGGGTTGTCTTTCCCCTAGCTGACTGGGGCTGGAGAGAGAGGACTTCTGTCTTCCCATTAGTCCTCCCAGAGGGGTTGTCTTTCCCCTAGCTGACTGGGGCTGGAGAGGAGAGGACTTCTGTCTTCCCATTAGTCCTCCCAGAGGGGTCGTCTTTCCCCTAGCTGACTGGGGCTGGAGAGGAGAGGACTTCTGTCTTCCCATTAGTCCTCCCAGAGGGGTTGTCTTTCCCCTAGCTGACTGGGGCTGGAGAGGAGAGGACTTCTGTCTTCCCATTAGTCCTCCCAGAGGGGTTGTCTTTCCCCTAGCTGACTGGGGCTGGAGAGGAGAGGACTTCTGTCTTCCCATTTAGTCCTCCCAGAGGGGTCGTCTTTCCCCTAGCTGACTGGGGCTGGAGAGGAGAGGACTTCTGTCTTCCCATTAGTCCTCCCAGAGGGGTCGTCTTTCCCCTAGCTGACTGGGGCTGGAGAGGAGAGGACTTCTGTCTTCCCATTAGTCCTCCCAGAGGGGTCGTCTTTCCCCTAGCTGACTGGGGCTGGAGAGGACTTCTGTCTTCCCATTAGTCCTCCCAGAGGGGTCGTCTTTCCCCTAGCTGACTGGGGCTGGAGAGGACTTCTGTCTTCCCATTAGTCCTCCCAGAGGGGTTGTCTTTCCCCTAGCTGACTGGGGCTGGAGAGGAGAGGACTTCTGTCTTCCCATTAGTCCTCCCAGAGGGGTCGTCTTTCCCCTAGCTGACTGGGGCTGGAGAGGAGAGGACTTCTGTCTTCCCATTAGTCCTCCCAGAGGGGTTGTCTTTCCCCTAGCTGACTGGGGCTGGAGAGGAGAGGACTTCTGTCTTCCCATTAGTCCTCCCAGAGGGGTTGTCTTTCCCTAGCTGACTGGGGCTGGAGAGGACTTCTGTCTTCCCATTAGTCCTCCCAGAGGGGTTGTCTTTCCCTAGCTGACTGGGGCTGGAGAGGAGAGGACTTCTGTCTTCCCATTAGTCCTCCCAGAGGGGTCGTCTTTCCCCTAGCTGACTGGGGCTGGCGAGGAGAGGACTTCTGTCTTCCCATTAGTCCTCCCAGAGGGGTCGTCTTTCCCCTAGCTGACTGGGGCTGGAGAGGACTTCTGTCTTCCCATTAGTCCTCCCAGAGGGGTTGTCTTTCCCCTAGCTGACTGGGGCTGGAGAGGAGAGGACTTCTGTCTTCCCATTAGTCCTCCCAGAGGGGTTGTCTTTCCCCTAGCTGACTGGGGCTGGAGAGGAGAGGACTTCTGTCTTCCCATTAGTCCTCCCAGAGGGGTCGTCTTTCCCTAGCTGACTGGGGCTGGAGAGGAGAGGACTTCTGTCTTCCCATTAGTCCTCCCAGAGGGGTTGTCTTTCCCCTAGCTGACTGGGGCTGGAGAGGAGAGGACTTCTGTCTTCCCATTAGTCCTCCCAGAGGGGTCGTCTTTCCCCTAGCTGACTGGGGCTGGAGAGGAGAGGACTTCTGTCTTCCCATTAGTCCTCCCAGAGGGGTTGTCTTTCCCCTAGCTGACTGGGGCTGGAGAGGAGAGGACTTCTGTCTTCCCATTAGTCCTCCCAGAGGGGTCGTCTTTCCCCTAGCTGACTGGGGCTGGAGAGGACTTCTGTCTTCCCATTAGTCCTCCCAGAGGGGTTGTCTTTCCCCTAGCTGACTGGGGCTGGAGAGGAGAGGACTTCTGTCTTCCCATTAGTCCTCCCAGAGGGGTCGTCTTTCCCCTAGCTGACTGGGGCTGGAGAGGAGAGGACTTCTGTCTTCCCATTAGTCCTCCCTGAGGGGTCGTCTTTCCCCTAGCTGACTGGGGCTGGAGAGGACTTCTGTCTTCCCATTAGTCCTCCCAGAGGGGTTGTCTTTCCCCTAGCTGACTGGGGCTGGAGAGGACTTCTGTCTTCCCATTAGTCCTCCCAGAGGGGTTGTCTTTCCCCTAGCTGACTGGGGCTGGAGAGGAGAGGACTTCTGTCTTCCCATTAGTCCTCCCAGAGGGGTCGTCTTTCCCTAGCTGACTGGGGCTGGAGAGGAGAGGACTTCTGTCTTCCCATTAGTCCTCCCAGAGGGGTCGTCTTTCCCCTAGCTGACTGAGGCTGGAGAGGACTTCTGTCTTCCCATTAGTCCTCCCAGAGGGGTTGTCTTTCCCCTAGCTGACTGGGGCTGGAGAGGACTTCTGTCTTCCCATTAGTCCTCCCAGAGGGGTTGTCTTTCCCCTAGCTGACTGGGGCTGGAGAGGAGAGGACTTCTGTCTTCCCATTAGTCCTCCCAGAGGGGTCGTCTTTCCCCTAGCTGACTGGGGCTGGAGAGGAGAGGACTTCTGTCTTCCCATTAGTCCTCCCAGAGGGGTTGTCTTTCCCCTAGCTGACTGGGGCTGGAGAGGAGAGGACTTCTGTCTTCCCATTAGTCCTCCCAGAGGGGTCGTCTTTCCCCTAGCTGACTGGGGCTGGAGGGGAGAGGACTTCTGTCTTCCCATTAATCCTCCCAGAGGGGTCGTCTTTCCCCTAGCTGACTGGGGCTGGAGAGGAGAGGACTTCTGTCTTCCCATTAGTCCTCCCAGAGGGGTCGTCTTTCCCCTAGCTGACTGGGGCTGGAGAGGACTTCTGTCTTCCCATTAGTCCTCCCAGAGGGGTTGTCTTTCCCCTAGCTGACTGGGGCTGGAGAGGAGAGGACTTCTGTCTTCCCATTAGTCCTCCCAGAGGGGTTGTCTTTCCCCTAGCTGACTGGGGCTGGAGAGGAGAGGACTTCTGTCTTCCCATTAGTCCTCCCAGAGGGGTCGTCTTTCCCTAGCTGACTGGGGCTGGAGAGGAGAGGACTTCTGTCTTCCCATTAGTCCTCCCAGAGGGGTCGTCTTTCCCCTAGCTGACTGGGGCTGGAGAGGACTTCTGTCTTCCCATTAGTCCTCCCAGAGGGGTCGTCTTTCCCCTAGCTGACTGGGGCTGGAGAGGAGAGGACTTCTGTCTTCCCATTAGTCCTCCCAGAGGGGTTGTCTTTCCCCTAGCTGACTGGGGCTGGAGAGGACTTCTGTCTTCCCATTAGTCCTCCCAGAGGGGTCGTCTTTCCCCTAGCTGACTGGGGCTGGAGAGGACTTCTGTCTTCCCATTAGTCCTCCCAGAGGGGTCGTCTTTCCCCTAGCTGACTGGGGCTGGAGAGGAGAGGACTTCTGTCTTCCCATTAGTCCTCCCAGAGGGGTCGTCTTTCCCCTAGCTGACTGGGGCTGGAGAGGAGAGGACTTCTGTCTTCCCATTAGTCCTCCCAGAGGGGTCGTCTTTCCCTAGCTGACTGGGGCTGGAGAGGAGAGGACTTCTGTCTTCCCATTAGTCCTCCCAGAGGGGTCGTCTTTCCCCTAGCTGACTGGGGCTGGAGAGGACTTCTGTCTTCCCATTAGTCCTCCCAGAGGGGTCGTCTTTCCCCTAGCTGACTGGGGCTGGAGAGGAGAGGACTTCTGTCTTCCCATTAGTCCTCCCAGAGGGGTTGTCTTTCCCCTAGCTGACTGGGGCTGGAGAGGACTTCTGTCTTCCCATTAGTCCTCCCAGAGGGGTCGTCTTTCCCCTAGCTGACTGGGGCTGGAGAGGACTTCTGTCTTCCCATTAGTCCTCCCAGAGGGGTCGTCTTTCCCCTAGCTGACTGGGGCTGGAGAGGAGAGGACTTCTGTCTTCCCATTAGTCCTCCCAGAGGGGTCGTCTTTCCCCTAGCTGACTGGGGCTGAGGGAGAGGACTTCGGTCTTCTATACTTTGGCAATGTCTGTAGTTTTTAAAATTTTATTTGACCTTTATTTAAATTGGCAAGTCAGTTAAGAACAAATTCTTATTTTCAATGACGGCCAAGGAACAGTGGGTTAACTGCCTGTTCAGGGGCAGAACGACAGATTTGTACCTTGTCAGCTCAGGGATTTGAACTTGCAACCTTCCGGTTACTAGTCCAACACTAACCACTAGGCTACCCTGCCGTGATGACATGCTGGTCTTTCAGGGGGAGAGGAGAAGAGAGTTGGACTAAGCAGTGGGAGAGGGGGGAGGGGAGTCTCACAGGAGATGGTTTATGAAATATCGCAACACGAATGTGAAACGGCGGTAAAGGAGACGAGGACGATGAGAAAGTTTCCAGGATCCAACAGGATGCTTCATCACTTTGGACTCTTGTGTGTGAGAACCAACTCCAGATCAGCCTAGGGACACAGTTCTGGCTACCTCAGAAGTGTCCGTGTGTCTCCAGTCCAGTCAGATTATAGCAAGAGTCAGAGACAGAGAAATACCACATACAAATACCATTTAGCAGATCTCATGGAGGGTGTAGCTTGTGTTCCTAGCTCCAACAGTGGAGTAATATCTAACAATACACAACCTGAAGTAAAGGAATGGAGTTAAGAATATATCAATATTTGGATGAGCAATGTCAGAGCAGCATAGACTAAGATACAGTAGAATAGAATACAGCATATACATATGAGATGAGTAATGTCAGAGCGACATAGACTAAGACACAGTAGAATAGAATACAGGATATACATATGAGATGAGTAATATCAGAGCAGCATAGACTAAGATACAGTAGAATAGAATACAGTATATACATATGAGATGAGTAATGTCAGAGCAGCATAGACTAAGACACAGTAGAATAGGATACAGCATATACATATGAGATGAGTAATGTCAGAGCAGCATAGACTAAGACACAGTAGAATAGAATACAGCATATACATATGAGATGAGTAATGTCAGAGCGACATAGACTAAGACACAGTAGAATAGAATACAGTATATACATATGAGATGAGTAATGTCAGAGCGACATAGACTAAGATACAGTAGAATAGAATACAGCATATACATATGAGATGAGTAATGTCAGAGCGACAGACTAAGATACAGTAGAATAGAATACAGTATATACATATGAGATGAGTAATGTCAGAGCGACATAGACTAAGATACAGTAGAATAGAATACAGTATATACATATGAGATGAGTAATGTCAGAGCGACATAGACTAAGATACAGTAGAATAGAATACAGTATATACATATGAGATGAGTAATGTCAGAGCGACATAGACTAAGATACAGTAGAATAGAATACAGTATATACATATGAGATGAGTAATGTCAAAGCGACATAGACTAAGATACAGTAGAATAGAATACAGTATATACATATGAGATGAGTAATGTCAGAGCGACATAGACTAAGATACAGTAGAATAGAATACAGTATATACATATGAGATGATGCAGGATATGTGAACATGATTAAAGTGACCAGTGTTCCATTATTAAAGTGACCAGTGTTCCATTATTAAAGTGACCAGTGTTCCATTATTAAAGTGACCAGTGTTCCATTATTAAAGTGACCAGTGTTCCATTATTAAAGTGACCAGTGTTCCATTATTAAAGTGACTAGTGTTCCATTATTAAAGTGACTAGTGTTCCATTATTAAAGTGACCAGTGTTCCATTATTAAAGTGACTAGTGTTCCATTATTAAAGTGACCAGTGTTGCATTATTAAAGTGACCAGTGTTCCATTATTAAAGTGACCAGTGTTCCATTATTAAAGTGACCAGTGTTCCATTATTAAAGTGACCAGTGTTCCATTATTAAAGTGACCAGTGTTCCATTATTAAAGTGACCAGTGTTCCATTATTAAAGTGACCAGTGTTCCATTATTAAAGTGACTAGTGTTCCATTATTAAAGGGACCAGTGTTCCATTATTAAAGTGACCAGTGTTCCATTATTAAAGTGACTAGTGTTCCATTATTAAAGTGACCAGTGTTCCATTATTAGAGTGACCCGTGTTCCATTATTAAAGTGACCAGTGTTCCATTATTAAAGTGACCAGTGTTGCATTATTAAAGTGACCAGTGTTGCATTATTAAAGTGACCAGTGTTCCATTATTAAAGTGACCAGTGTTCCATTATTAAAGTGACCAGTGTTGCATTATTAAAGTGACCAGTGTTCCATTATTAAAGTGACCAGTGTTCCATTATTAAAGTGACCAGTGTTCCATTATTAAAGTGACCAGTGTTCCATTATTAAAGTGACCAGTGTTCCATTATTAAAGTGACCAGTGTTCCATTATTAGAGTGACCAGTGTTCCATTATTAAAGTGACCAGTGTTCCATTATTAGAGTGACCAGTGTTCCATTATTAAAGTGACCAGTGTTCCATTATTAAAGTGACCAGTGTTCCATTATTAAAGTGACCAGTGTTCCATTATTAGTGACTAGCAGCAGCTTATATGTGGTAGAATCAGTAGGGCAAAAGGTACTTATAAAACCTTCATTCATCACACACACACACACACACACACACACACACACACACACACACACACACACACACACACACACACACACACACACACAGGAATGGTTTAAGGTGGGAAAGGAGGTTGCCTTAATGAAAGGAAAGACCAGCCAACATCACTAAACACAGATCCATTTGTTCTGAATCAACTCCCATCTGTGTTTTGGGTTTTAGGTTGTTGTTTACAGGAACCAGGTGGATGTGGGCCAGAGGAGCGTCAAGCT
Source organism: Oncorhynchus nerka (assembly GCF_034236695.1). NCBI lineage: Eukaryota > Metazoa > Chordata > Actinopteri > Salmoniformes > Salmonidae > Oncorhynchus > Oncorhynchus nerka. Next base: position 259 of record NW_027040086.1, on the reverse strand, counting down.
GATGCCTGGTGCCCGAGAAACAAAGACTGATAGAACAGATGAGAGTAGAGGTACTGGTGTCCTCGGTGGTGTGAATATTAGCAGTGTGATGGACCCCCCCTGCTGGCCTTCAGACCCACACACTGGAGAGACCAGTGGTCAAACCCCTGTTTCACTAAGGTACTTTTCCAGAGACAACATCATGACTTTCAATGACTCACAAATCTGCAATAACATGCAGTCTTTGGACTGTAGCAGTGTGGGAACCACAGTCAATGTA
>NW_027040085.1:19918-151725 GCF_034236695.1 Oncorhynchus nerka | reverse complement strand
ACCAGTATGAGTTAGACACAGGGCTCAGTGGTTAGGGTGAACTGTACTCACAGGCAGGTGACAACAGACCGGTCTGGAGCACCAGTATGAGTTAGACACAGGGCTCAGTGGTTAGGGTGAACTGTACTCACAGGCAGGTGACAACAGACCGGTCTGGAGCACCAGTATGGAGTTAGACACAGGGCTCAGTGGTTAGGGTGAACTGTACTCACAGGCAGGTGACAACAGACCGGTCTGGAGCACCAGTATGAGTTAGACAGGGCTCAGTGGTTAGGTGAAACTGTACTCACAGGCAGGTGACAACAGACCGGTCTGGAGCACCAGTATGAGTTAGACACAGGGCTCAGTGGTTAGGTGACCTGTACTCACAGGCAGGTGACAACAGACCGGTCTGGAGCACCAGTATGAGTTAGACACAGGGCTCAGTGGTTAGGGTGAACTGTACTCACAGGCAGGTGACAACAGACAGGTCTGGAGCACCAGTATGAGTTAGACACAGGGCTCAGTGGTTAGGTGAACTGTACTCACAGGCAGGTGACAACAGACAGGTCTGGAGCACCAGTATGAGTTAGACACAGGGCTCAGTGGTTAGGTGAACTGTACTCACAGGCAGGTGACAACAGACAGGTCTGGAGCACCAGTATGAGTTAGACACAGGGCTCAGTGGTTAGGGTGAACTGTACTCACAGGCAGGTGACAACAGACCGGTCTGGAGCACCAGTATGAGTTAGACACAGGGCTCAGTGGTTAGGGTGAACTGTACTCACAGGCAGGTGACAACAGACCGGTCTGGAGCACCAGTATGAGGTAGACACAGGGCTCAGTGGTTAGGGTGAACTGTACTCACAGGCAGGTGACAACAGACAGGTCTGGAGCACCAGTATGAGCAGACACAGGGCTCAGTGGTTAGGGTGAACTGTACTCACAGGCAGGTGACAACAGACAGGTCTGGAGCACCAGTATGAGTTAGACACAGGGCTCAGTGGTTAGGGTGAACTGTACTCACAGGCAGGTGACAATAGACAGGTCTGGAGCACCAGTATGAGTTAGACACAGGGCTCAGTGGTTAGGGTGAACTGTACTCACAGGCAGGTGACAACAGACCGGTCTGGAGCACCAGTATGAGTTAGACACAGGGCTCAGTGGTTAGGTGAACTGTACTCACAGGCAGGTGATAACAGACCGGTCTGGAGCACCAGTATGAGTTAGACACAGGGCTCAGTGGTTAGGGTGAACTGTACTCACAGGCAGGTGACAACAGACCGGTCTGGAGCACCAGTATGAGTTAGACACAGGGCTCAGTGGTTAGGGTGAACTGTACTCACAGGCAGGTGACAAACAGACCCGGTCAGCACCAGTATGAGTTAGACACAGGGCTCAGTGGTTAGGGTGAACTGTACTCACAGGCAGGTGACAACAGACGTCTGGAGCACCAGTATGAGTTAGACACAGGGCTCAGTGGTTAGGGTGAACTGTACTCACAGGCAGGTGACAACAGACCGGTCTGGAGCACCAGTATGAGTTAGACACAGGGCTCAGTGGTTAGGGTGAACTGTACTCACAGGCAGGTGACAGACCGGTCTGGAGCACCAGTATGAGTTAGACACAGGGCTCAGTGGTTAGGTGAACTGTACTCACAGGCAGGTGACAACAGACCGGTCTGGAGCACCAGTATGAGTTAGACACAGGGCTCAGTGGTTAGGGTGAACTGTACTCACAGGCAGGTGACAACAGACCGGTCTGGAGCACCAGTATGAGTTAGACACAGGGCTCAGTGGTTAGGGTGAACTGTACTCACAGGCAGGTGACAACAGACCGGTCTGGGCACCAGTATGAGTTAGACACAGGGCTCAGTGGTTAGGTGAACTGTACTCACAGGCAGGTGACAACAGACAGGTCTGGAGCACCAGTATGAGTTAGACACAGGGCTCAGTGGTTAGGGTGAACTGTACTCACAGGCAGGTGATAACAGACCGGTCTGGAGCACCAGTATGAGTTAGACACAGGGCTCAGTGGTTAGGGTGAACTGTACTCACAGGCAGGTGACAACAGACAGGTCTGGAGCACCAGTATGAGTTAGACACAGGGCTCAGTGGTTAGGGTGAACTGTACTCACAGGCAGGTGATAACAGACCGGTCTGGAGCACCAGTATGAGTTAGACACAGGGCTCAGTGGTTAGGGTGAACTGTACTCACAGGCAGGTGACAACAGACCGGTCTGGAGCACCAGTATGAGTTAGACACAGGGCTCAGTGGTTAGGGTGAACTGTACTCACAGGCAGGTGACAACAGACAGGTCTGGAGCACCAGTATGAGTTAGACACAGGGCTCAGTGGTTAGGGTGAACTGTACTCACAGGCAGGTGACAACAGACAGGTCTGGAGCACCAGTATGAGTTAGACACAGGGCTCAGTGGTTAGGGTGAACTGTACTCACAGGCAGGTGACAACAGACAGGTCTGGAGCACCAGTATGAGTTAGACACAGGGCTCAGTGGTTAGGGTGAACTGTACTCACAGGCAGGTGACAACAGACCGGTCTGGAGCACCAGTATGAGTTAGACACAGGGCTCAGTGGTTAGGTGAACTGTACTCACAGGTAGGTGACAACAGACCGGTCTGGAGCACCAGTATGAGTTAGACACAGGGCTCAGTGGTTAGGTGAACTGTACTCACAGGCAGGTGACAGACCGGTCTGGAGCACCAGTATGAGTTAGACACAGGGCTCAGTGGTTAGGGTGAACTGTACTCACAGGCAGGTGACAACAGACCGGTCTGGAGCACCAGTATGAGTTAGACACAGGGCTCAGTGGTTAGGTGAACTGTACTCACAGGCAGGTGACAACAGACCGGTCTGGAGCACCAGTATGAGTTAGACACAGGGCTCAGTGGTTAGGGTGAACTGTACTCACAGGCAGGTGACAACAGACAGGTCTGGAGCACCAGTATGAGTTAGACACAGGGCTCAGTGGTTAGGTGAACTGTACTCACAGGCAGGTGATAACAGACCCGGTCTGGAGCACCAGTATGAGTTAGACACAGGGCTCAGTGGTTAGGGTGAACTGTACTCAGTGGCAGGTGACATCAGACTGTCTCACCAGTATGAGTTAGACACAGGGCTCAGTGGTTAGGTGAACTGTACTCACAGGCAGGTGATAACAGACAGGTCTGGAGCTCCAGTATGAGTTAGACACAGGGCTCAGTGGTTAGGGTGAACTGTACTCACAGGCAGGTGACAACAGACCGGTCTGGAGCACCAGTATGAGTTAGACACAGGGCTCAGTGGTTAGGGTGAACTGTACTCACAGGCAGGTGACAACAGACAGGTCTGGAGCACCAGTATGAGTTAGACACAGGGCTCAGTGGCTAGGTGAACTGTACTCACAGGCAGGTGACACCAGACCGGTCTGGAGCACCAGTATGAGTTAGACACAGGGCTCAGTGGCAGGGTTAGGTGTGTGGTTAGGGTGAACTGTACTCACAGGCAGGTGACAACAGACCGGTCTGGAGCACCAGTATGAGTTAGACACAGGGCTCAGTGGTTAGGTGAACTGTACTCACAGGCAGGTGATAACAGACAGGTCTGGAGCACCAGTATGAGTTAGACACAGGGCTCAGTGGTTAGGGTGAACTGTACTCACAGGCAGGTGACAACAGACCGGTCTGGAGCACCAGTATGAGTTAGACACAGGGCTCAGTGGTTAGGGTGAACTGTACTCACAGGCAGGTGACAACAGACCCGGTCTGGAGCACCAGTATGAGTTAGACACAGGCTCAGTGGTTAGGTGAACTGTACTCACAGGCAGGTGACAACAGACCGGCCTGGAGCACCAGTATGAGTTAGACACAGGGCTCAGTGGTTAGGGTGAACTGTACTCACAGGCAGGTGACAACAGACCGGTCTGGAGCACCAGTATGAGTTAGACACAGGGGCTCAATGGTTAGGGTGAACTGTACTCACAGGCAGGTGACAACAGACCGGTCTGGAGCACCAGTATGAGTTAGACACAGGGCTCAGTGGTTAGGTGAACTGTACTCACAGGCAGGTGACAACAGACCGGTCTGGAGCACCAGTATGAGTTAGACACAGGGCTCAGTGGTTAGGGTGAACTGTACTCACAGGCAGGTGACAACAGCCAGGTCTGGAGCACCAGTATGAGTTAGACACAGGGCTCAGTGGTTAGGGTGAACTGTACTCACAGGCAGGTGATAACAGACCGGTCTGGAGCCAGTGAGTTAGACACAGGGCTCAGTGGTTAGGTGAACTGCTCACAGGCAGGTGACAACAGACGGTCTGGAGCACCAGTATGAGTTAGACACAGGGCTCAGTGGTTAGGGTGAACTGTACTCACAGGCAGGTGACAACAGACCGGTCTGGAGCACCAGTATGAGTTAGACACAGGGCTCAGTGGTTAGGGTGAACTGGTACTCACAGGCAGGTGACAACAGACCGGTCTGGAGCACCAGTATGAGTTAGACACAGGGCTCAGTGGTTAGGTGAACTGTACTCACAGGCAGGTGACAACAGACAGGTCTGGAGCACCAGTATGAGTTAGACACAGGGCTCAGTGGTTAGGTGAACTGTACTCACAGGCAGGTGATAACAGACCGGTCTGGAGCACCAGTATGGTTAGACACAGGGCTCAGTGGTTAGGTGAACTGTACTCACAGGCAGGTGACAACAGACCGGTCTGGAGCACCAGTATGAGTTAGACACAGGGCTCAGTGGTTAGGTGAACTGTACTCACAGGCAGGTGACAACAGACAGGTCTGGAGCACCAGTATGAGTTAGACACAGGGCTCAGTGGTTAGGAATTGAACTGTACTCACAGGCAGGTGATAACAGACCGGTCTGGAGCACCAGTATGAGTTAGACACAGGGCTCAGTGGTTAGGTGAACTGTACTCACAGGCAGGTGACAACAGACCGGTCTGGAGCACCAGTATGAGTTAGACACAGGACTCAGTGGTTAGGGTGAACTGTACTCACAGGCAGGTGACAACAGACCGGTCCTGGAGCACCAGTATGAGTTAGACACAGGACCAGTGGTTAGGGTGAACTGTACTCACAGGCAGGTGACAACAGACCGGTCTGGAGCACCAGTATGAGTTAGACACAGGGCTCAGTGGCAGGGTTAGGTGTCAGTGGTTAGGGTGAACTGTACTCACAGGCAGGTGACACCAGACCGGTCTAGGAGCACCAGTATGAGTTAGACACAGGGCTCAGTGGCAGGGTTAGGTGTCAGTGGTTAGGGTGAACTGTACTCACAGGCAGGTGACAACAGACCGGTCTGGAGCACCAGTATGAGTTAGACACAGGCTCAGTGGTTAGGGGAGGTGAACTGTACTCACAGGCAGGTGATAACAGACAGGTCTGGAGCACCAGTATGAGTTAGACACAGGGCTCAGTGGTTAGGGTGAACTGTACTCACAGGGCAGGTGACAACAGACCGGTCTGGAGCACCAGTATGAGTTAGACACAGGGCTCAGTGGTTAGGTGAACTGTACTCACAGGCAGGTGACAACAGACCGGTCTGGACACCAGTATGAGTTAGACACAGGGCTCAGTGGTTAGGGTGAACTGTACTCACAGGCAGGTGATAACAGACAGGTCTGGAGCACCAGTATGAGTTAGACACAGGGCTCAGTGGTTAGGTGAACTGTACTCACAGGCAGGTGACAACAGACTGGTCTGGAGCACCAGTATGAGCTAGACACAGGGCTCAGTGGTTAGGGTGAACTGTACTCACAGGCAGGTGACAACAGACAGGTCTGGAGCACCAGTATGAGTTAGACACAGGCTCAGTGGTTAGGGTGAACTGTACTCACAGGCAGGTGACAACAGACAGGTCTGGGAGCACCAGTATGAGTTAGACACAGGGCTCAGTGGTTAGGTGAACTGTACTCACAGGCAGGTGACAACAGACAGGTCTGGAGCACCAGTATGAGTTAGACACAGGGCTCAGTGGTTAGGGTGAACTGTACTCACAGGCAGGTGACAACAGACCGGTCTGGAGCACCAGTATGAGTTAGACACAGGGCTCAGTGGTTAGGGTGAACTGTACTCACAGGCAGGTGACAACAGACCGGTCTGGAGCACCAGTATGAGTTAGACACAGGGCTCAGTGGTTAGGGTGAACTGTACTCTGAGGCAGGTGACAGCAGACAGGTCTGGAGCACCAGTATGAGTTAGACACAGGGCTCAGTGGCAGGGTTAGGTGTCAGTGGTTAGGGTGAACTGTACTCACAGGCAGGTGATAGCAGACAGGTCTGGAGCACCAGTATGGTTAGACACAGGGCTCAGTGGCAGGGTTAGGTGTCAGTGGTTAGGTGAACTGTACTCACAGGCAGGTGATAGCAGACCGGTCTGGAGCACCAGTACGAGACAGACACTGGGTCATGAACAGGCCCTGAGTGGACTGGGCCAGTAGGGTGAACTGTACTCACAGGCAGGTGATAGCAGACAGGTCTGGAGCACCAGCACTGAGACAGACACTGGGTCATGAACAGGCCCTGAGTGGACTGGGCCAGTAGGGTGAACTGTACTCACAGGCAGGTGATAGCAGACAGGTCTGGAGCACCAGTACGAGACAGACATCTGGGTCATGAACAGGCCCTGAGTGGACTGGGCCAGTAGGGTAGACGGTACTGGAGGGGATCAGGGAGGTCCTGGCCTGCTGGAAGGTCTCTGAGGACACAGACACAATGGGTGCCAGTCATAATAACAACATAATACATGCTTATAACTGTTTATAAATGCTTTATGGATAATTATAAATGCTATTCATGCTATTGCAGACAAAGCTACTGACCGTAAACAACTAGTGTCTGAACCTCTTCTTCCACACAGGAATCAGGAACACATATTCCAACAAAGTACTGGATTGGGTCCTGTGTCAGAACAACATTATAGTACCGTAATTCATTTATCTGAATGTACATACTGTAGTTAGAATCAAATAGAATACAATAACATATGATATAATTAAATACAGTAGAAACAGTAGAAAGTTGCAGCAGTGTGACTATATATATATATATATATAAAAAAGAAGGGTTTATTTCCTCACTTGTTTGAGGAAGACCTGGCAGTACTGTCCAGTAAAGGAGGGTCCCTGGACAGACAGACACTCCTGGAGAGACCCAGGCCTGTTCACGTTGCCCCCCACCACATCACTACCCATCTTCCCAAAGGCATCATACACTAGATGGACACAAAACATACACATAATCAATGAGTGATTGCTACGCTAAGCTATGAGATATCTTTTGAAATGTTTTGAAAATGGTGTTTTAAAACTAATGCAGTCGTGTCTCTGACAAGACATGTTGTTATAAAACTAATGCAGTCGTGTCTCTGACAATACATGTTGTTATAAAACTATTGCAGTGCGTGTCTCTGACAAGACATGTTGTTATAAAACTAATGCAGTCGTGTCTCTGACAAGACATGTTGTTATAAAACCAATGCAGTCGTGTCTCTGACAATACATGTTGTTTTAAACTAATGCAGTCGTGTCTCTGACAAGACATGTTGTTATAAAACTAATGCAGTCGTGTCTCTGACAATACATGTTGTTTTAAAAACTAATGCAGTCGTGTCTCCTGACCATACATGTTGTTATAAAACTAATGCAGTCGTGTCTCTGACAATACATGTTGTTATAAAACTAATGCAGTCGTGTCTCTGACAAGACATGTTGTTATAAAACTAATGCAGTCGTGTCTCTGACAATACATGTTGTTTTAAAACTAATGCAGTCGTGTCTCTGACAATACATGTTGTTATAAAACTAATGCAGTCGTGTCTCTGACAATACATGTTGTTATAGAAATAAATAACTATTAATTTAATTAACATTAATAAAAGGTTTGCCCCAAAATATTTGTTGTAAGTAACGAGACCCTGAGAATTACAGAGAGAAATCTGAGAAGGATCGTAATTAAGCCCCCTGATAAACTTCAGACAAGTGAAAACATAGCAAATAGTCAGTCCTATCTTTCTTCAATCACATTTTATTTTAAATGTAACCTTTATTTAAGTCAGTTAAGAACAAATTGTTATTTACACGACGCCTACCAGGGAATAGTGGGTTAACTGCCTTGTTCAGGGAAGACTAACAGATTTTTACCTTGTCAGCTCAGAATTTGATCCAGCAACCTCTCGGTTACTGGCCCAGGTGCTCTAACCACTAGGCTGCACCTGCCGCCTCTACGCCCTAACCACTAGCTACCTGCCGCCCTACACCTAACCACTGGGCTACCTGCCGCCTACACCTAACCACCAGGCTACCTGCCGCCCTGCACTCTAACCACTAGCTACCTGCCGCCTCTACACTCTAACCACTAGGCTACCTGCCGCCTCACACTCTAACCACTAGGCTGCCTGCCGCCTCTACACTCTAACCACTAGGCTACCTGCCGCCTCTACACTCTAACCACTAGGCTACCTGCCTCCTCTACACTCTAACCACTAGGCTACCTGCCGCCCTACACTCTAACCACTAGGCTACCCCTGCCGCCTCTACACTCTAACCACTAGAGCTACCTGCCGCCTCTACACTCTAACCACTAGGCTACCTGCCGCCTCTACACTCTAACCACTAGGCTACCTGCTCGCTCTTCACTCTAACCACTAGGCTACCTGCCGCCCCTACACTCTAACCACTAGGCTACCTGCCGCCTCTACACTCTAACCACTAGGCTACCTGCCGCCTCTACACTCTAACCACTAGGCTACCTGCCTCCTCTACACTCTAACCACTAGGCTACCTGCCTCCTCTCTACACTCTGAACCACTAGGCTACCTGCCTCCTCTACACTCTGAACCACTAGGCTACCTGCCTCCTCTACACTCTAACCACTAGGCTTCCTGCCGCCTCTACACTCTAACCACTAGGCTACCTGCCGCCTCTACCTCTAACCACTAGGCTACCTGCCGCCTACACTCTAACCACCAGGCTACCTGCCGCCTCTACACTCTAACCACTAGGCTACCTGCCGCCTCCACACTCTAACCACTCAGGCTACCCTGCCGCCTCTTACACTCTAACCACTAGGCTACCTGCCGCCTACACTCTAACCACTAGGCTACCTGCCGCCCACATGTCAACAATAAGAATTTAATTTAAACATATATCTTTTTTAAATAGAGGTCAAGTACTCACTTAAAGCAGCATATTCACTGGGCAGGTCCTTGTTTAGCTCTGAGAGGAAAGTCTTGGTGTCCTGCGTGCATTTCTCAGAGACATTCATGGAATATACTGCTAAAGAACACAACATTAAGCAGTGGACCAAACAACAAGCCCTCCACAGTTGCACCATCTGGGGAGGATAGCATCCTTCCATTTCGTGACTAGGACCTTTAAATAATGTTAAGGTCACATGGTCACAGGGAAGTGATGATGACTTCCTGTTAGGTAATCTGGCTTGACCAATCAGTGTGGTAATTGGTGGCTTCACACATGGATGTGAGTGACCAGTCCCTGGCACTCTAAACCAGCTGTCAATGGCTTTTGATGCAACAGGTACACATGTAATGGTTCTTTCATCACAATTATCATTCATTCAAACGTTCATTCATGAAGCAATAACGATCTTCTCATAATATTGATTGATTAGTGAGGCCATACAGGCTTGAATTGCAAATATTACGGTCACTAAGTTGTCAGTCTAATCAATCTAATTGAAATTCAAATCCCATGAAGACCAACTACGCATTTTGGACAGGAAATTAGTACATCATGTGTGTTGAAGGTCAAATGTGACTCATAACATGGATGTAATTGGCAGTTAAGAAGTCTGTAAACTGCTTGCTTGCGTCAACACATGTATTACTGTGTGTCCTAATGACACCCTTGGATGGGATTAACGTACACCCCATACAGCCTTGAAGCAAAGAGAGAGGAGAGAAAGAGACCATAGCAGGAAGACTAGGGAGACAGTCTGTAGCAGGGAAGAGAAGGAGAGACAGTCTGTAGTAGGGAAGAGAAAGGAGAGACAGTCTGTAGCAGGGAAGAGAAAGGAGAGACAGTAGCAGGGAAGAGAAAGGAGAGACAGTATGTAGTAGGGAAGAGAAAGGAGAGACAGTAGCAGGAAGAGAAAGGAGAGACAGTCTGTAGCAGGGAAGAGAAAGGGAGAGACAGTAGCAGGGAAGAGAAAGGAGAGACAGTATGTAGTAGGGAAGAAAAGGAGAGACAGTCTGTAGTAGGAAGAGAAAGGAGAGACAGTCTGTAGTAGGGAAGAGAAAGGAGAGACAGTAGCAGGAAGAGAAAGGAGAGACAGTCTGTAGCAGGAAGAGAAAGGAGAGACAGGAGCAGGGAAACAGAAAGGAGAGAGACAGTATGTAGTAGGAAGAGAAAAAGGGGAGAGACAGTCTGTAGTAGGGAAGGAGAAAGGAGAGACAGTAGCAGGAAGAGAAAGGAGAGACAGTATGTAGTAGGGAAGAGAAAGGAGAGACAGTCTGTAGTAGGGAAGAGAAGGAGAGACAGTCTGTAGTAGGAAGAGAAAGGAGAGACAGTCTGTAGCAGGGAAGAGAAAGGAGAGACAGTAGCAGGGAAGAGAAAGGAGAGACAGTATGTAGTAGGAAGAGAAAGGAGAGACAGTCTGTAGTAGGGAAGAGAAAGGAGAGACAGTCTGAAGTAGGGAAGAGAAAGGAGAGACAGAAAGAGGGAAGAGAAAGGAGAGACAGTCTGTAGCAGGAAGAGAAAGGAGAGACAGTAGCAGTGGGAAGAGAAAGGAGAGACAGTATGTAGTAGGGAAGAGAAGGAGAGACAGTAGCAGGGAAGAGAAAGGAGAGACAGTAGCAGGGAAGAGAAAGGAGAGACCGTCTGTAGTAGGAAGAGACAGGAGAGACAGTCTGTAGCAGGGAAGAGAAAGGAGAGACAGTCTGTAGCAGGGAAGAGAAGGAGAGACAGTCTGTAGCAGGGAAGAGCAAGGAGAGACAGTCTGTAGCAGGGAAGAGAAAGGAGAGACAGTCTGTAGCAGGGAAGAGAAAGGAGGAGACAGTCTGTAGCAGGAAGAGCAAGGAGAGACAGTCTGTAGTAGGAAAGAGAAAGGAGAGACAGTCTGTAGCAGGGAAGAGAAAGGAGAGACAGTCTGTAGCAGGAAGAGAAAGGAGAGACAGTAGCAGGGGAAGAGAAAGGAGAGACAGTCTGTAGCAGGGAAGAGAAAGGAGAGACAGTAGCAGGAAGAGAAAGGAGAGACAGTCTGTAGCAGGGAAGAGAAAGGAGAAATTGAGTCTGTAGCAGGGAACAGAAATGAGAGAGTCTGTAGCAGGGAAGAGAAAGGAGAGACAGTAGTAGGGAAGAGAAAAGGAGACAGTCTGTAGTAGGGATGAGAAAGGAGAGACAGTCTATAGCAGGGAAGAGAAAAGAGAGACAGTCTATAGCAGGGAAGAAAAAGAGAGACAGTCAGTAGCAGGGAATAGAAAGGAGAGACAGTAGTAGGGAAGAGAGGAGACAGTCTGTGAGGGAAGGAAAGAAGACAGTAGCAAAGATAAAGGAGAGACAGTCTCAGCAGGGAAGAGAAAGGAGAGACAGTCTGTAGCAGGGAAGAGAAAAGGAGAACAGTCTGTAGTAGGGAAGAAAAGGAGAGACAGTAGCAGGGAAGAGAAAGGAGAGACTGTAGTAGGGAAGAAAGGAGAGACAGTAGCAGGGAAGAGAAAGGAAAGACAGTCTGTAGCAGGGAAGAGAAAGGAGAGACAGTAGCAGGGAAGATAAAGGAGAGACAGTCTGTAGCAGGGAAGAGAAAGGAGAGACAGTCTGTAGCAGGGAAGAGAAAGGAGAGACAGTCTGTAGTAGGGAAGAAAGGAGAGACAGTAGCAGGGAAGAGAAAAAAGGAGAGACAGTAGCAGGGAAGAGAAAAGGAGAGACAGTCTGTAGCAGGAAAGAGAAAGGAGAGAGTCTGTAGCAGGGAAGAAAGGAGAGACAGTAGCAGGAAGAGAAAGGAGAGACAGGAAGCAGGGAAGAGAAAGGAGAGACAGTCTGTAGCAGGGAAGAGAAAGGAGACAGTAGCTGGAAGAGAAAGGAGAGACAGTAGCAGGGAAGAGAAAGGAGAGACAGTAGCAGGGAAGAGAAAGGAGAGACCGTAGTAGGGAAGAGACAGGAGAGACAGTCTGTAGTAGGAAGAGAAAGGAGAGACAGTCTGTAGCAGGAAGAGAAAGGAGAGACAGTCTGTAGCAGGAAGAGCAAGGAGAGACAGTCTGTAGTAGGAAAGAAAAGGAGAGACAGTCTGTAGCAGGGAAGAAAGGAGGAGACAGTCTGTAGCAGGAAGAGAAAGGAGACAGTAGCAGGAAGAGAAAGAGAGAGACAGTCTGTAGCAGGGAAGAGAAAGGAGAGACAGTAGCAGGGGAAGAGAAAGGAGAGACAGTCTGTAGCAGGAAGAGAAAGGAGAGACAGTCTGTAGCAGGGAACAGAAATGAGAGAGTCTGTAGCAGGGAAGAGAAGGAGAGACAGTAGTAGGGAAGAGAAAGGAGACAGTCTGTAGTAGGGATGAGAAAGGAGAGACAGTCTATAGCAGGGAAGAGAAAAGAGAGACAGTCTATAGCAGGGAAGAGAAAAGAGACAGTAGTAGGGAGAAAGGAGAGACAGTCTGTAGTAGGGAAGAGGAAAGGAGAGACAGTAGCAGGAAGAGAAAGGAGAGACAGTCTGTAGTAGGGAAGAAAAAGGAGAGACAGTAGCAGGGAAGAGAAAGGAGAGACCGTCGTAGTAGGGAAGAGAAAGGAGAGACAGTAGCAGGAAGAGAGAAAGGGAGAGACAGTCTGTAGCAGGAAGAGAAAGGAGAGACAGTAGCAGGGAAGATAAAGGAGAGACAGTCTGTAGCAGGAAGAGAAAGGAGAGACAGTCTGTAGCAGGGAAGAGAAAGGAGAGACAGTCTGTAGTAGGGAAGAGAAAGGAGAGACAGTAGCAGGAAGAGAAAGGAGAGACAGTAGCAGGAAGAGAAAGGAGAGACAGTCTGTAGCAGGGAAGAGAAAGGAGAGAGTCTGTAGCAGGGAAGAGAAAGGGAGAGACAGTCTCAGCAGGAAGAGAAAGGAGACAGTCTGAAGCAGGGAAGAGAAAGGAGGAACTGTAGAAAGAGAAAGAGAGTCTGTAGCAGGGAAGAGAAAGGAGACAGTAGCAGGGAAGAGAAAGGAGAGACAGTCTGTAGTAGGGAAGAGAAAGGAGAGACAGTGGCAGGAAGAGAAAGGAGACAGTCTGTAGTAGGGAAGAAAAAAAAGGAGAGACAGTAGCAGGAAGAGAAAGGAGAGACCGTCTGTAGTAGGAAGAGAAAGGAGAGACAGTCTGTAGCAGGAAGAGAAAGGAGAGACAGTCTGTAGCAGGGAAGAGAAAGAGAGACAGTCTGTAGTAGGGAAGAGAAAGGAGAGAGTCTGTAGCAGGGAAGGGAAAGGAGACAGTCTGTAGCAGGAAGAGAAAGGAGAGACAGTCTGTAGCAGGGAAGAGAAAGGAGAGACAGTAGCAGGGAAGAGAAAGGAGAGACAGTCTGTAGCAGGGAAGAGAAATGAGAGAGTCTGTAGCAGGGAAGAGAAAGGAGAGACAGTCTGTAGCAGGGAAGAGAAAGGAGAGACAGTAGCAGGGAAGAGAAAGGAGAGACAGTCTATAGCAGGGAAGAGAAAGGAGACAGTCTGTAGCAGGGAATAGAAAGGAGAAAGTCTGTAGCAGGGAAGAGAAAGGAGGAGAAAGGAGAGTCTGTAGCAGGGAAGAGAAAGGAGAGACAGTCTGTAGCAGGGAAGAGAAAGGAGAGACAGTCTATAGCAGGGAAGAGAAAGGAGAGTCAGTCTGTAGCAGGGAAGAGAAAGGAGACAGTCTGTAGCAGGGAAGAGAAAGGAGAGACAGTCTGTAGCAGGGAAGAGAAAGGAGAGACAGTCTGTAGCAGGGAAGAGAAAGGAGAGACAGTAGCAGGGAAGAGAAAGAAGAGACAGTCTGTAGTAGGGAAGAGAAAGGAGAGACAGTCTGTAGCAGGGAAGAGAAAGGAGAGACAGTCTGTAGCAGGGAAGAGAAAGGAGAGACAGTCTGTAGCAGGGAAGAGAAAGGAGAGACAGTCTGTAGCAGGGAAGAGAAAGGAGAGATGTCTGCAGCAGGGAAGAGAAAGGAGAAAGTCTGTAGCAGGGAAGAGAAAGGAGGAGAAAGGAGAGAGTCTGTAGCAGGGAAGAGAAAGGAGAGACAGTCTGTAGCAGGGAAGAGAAAAGGAGGAGACAGTCTATAGCAGGAAGAGAAAGGAGACAGTCTGTAGCAGGAAGAGAACGGAGAAACAGTCTGTAGCAGGGAAGAGAAAGGAGAGACAGTAGCAGAGAAGAGAAAGGAGAGACAGTAGCAGGAAGAGAAAGGAGACAGTCTGTAGCAGGGAAGAGAAAGGAGACAGTCTGTAGCAGGAAGAGAAAGGAAGATAGTCTGTAGCAGGGAAGAGAAGACTCAGTCGGCTGTTCTAATTGCTTAAACATCCGTCCTTCCTCCTTCATCTGCACTGACAGGAACAGGCTTGATGGGTAAAATACTATATGGTGGAAGAAAGCTCATCGCTGTATCATATAGTGGTTTATCTCAGCATTGAGATTAGATGGCAGTAGAGACAGTATTTCCTAAGGAGGGGACTGATGCCTGATCATGCAGTCGACATCAGGGCAGAATTCAGAATTTATTATTGACATCAAGAACTGCTTCTACACAAACATCTGACATCTCTAGCGAACAAGCAGCAAGACACATTCTAAGAAACAAATAAGAACCATTGACAGCTTCTTCACGTTGAGTTCTACACAAAATAGATTCATATGTCATTTTCATAGAATAAAAAAGTTACTCAAAAACAATGTGTCCTTTTTATGAAATACATACATGACAACAAAAAAACATGGAAATAAAAATGTACAGTATCGTGATCGCTTTCTAGTACAATTAATTTTTCTTTTCAAATGTAAAACACATCTTGAAATGTAAAGACACTGAAATGAGGAAATGGGTTTCAATTCCAGTCTCACATTCACATTGACATTGTTTAATGCGAAGGCAAGTTTTTTCTATTTTATTGGTTCATTTACACTCTGAACTATGATCAGAGAAATGCATTGGCACCCTACAACCTTCCAAATGGTACACTTGGTGTTCAGGAAATCCAGAATCATAACTATTAGCCAGTGTAATCTTGTTAATTTGGCCAAATGAAAAGGCTGATATACAGTATGGTCAATTGAAAGGCAGAAGTCTATATACTGTATCTGTGTACATGCAAAGAAAGACACGTGCTATCATCATAACTCAATTAATATCAAACTGAGCTGCCAGAGAATAAGGAAATTGAAAGACAAACATTCCGAGACATTCTGAAACAAAATGTCTCCGGTTTCTTTAAACAAAGAACAGAACGAATTGGCCCATAGACTGACGGAATAGAGGTGTTGAAATAGACAGGCTACTCTCGTGTGGGTCTAGTCTGGAGTCTGGACTGATTGTCCTGACAATATGAGCAGAGTTAGGGTCAAATCCATTCTATATCATTCGAGGTCAATTCTAGAACTGACTTGAATTGACAGAATTGAAACAGAATTGACCCAAACCCTGTGAGGATGACAAAGTCATGCAGAGATAAAATGTTTCTTTATAAGCTGACCCCAGATCTGTTTGTACTGCATAGGCAATAGCCATAGGAGTTGACGGGACAGCACAAACAGATCTGGGACCAGGCTAGTTTCTTCAGACATTCCATGGACATTAGCAGCAGTTATAAAAACGTAACACTGCCAATAGTTGAGAAGTCATCTCCCATAACATAAACATTTATACAGTACCTAACACAATTGAAACCTTTTCAAAATAAACATTTTTCCTACAAAAAGATCTATCCAACATCCATAGAAACATCTATATCGTAAAGTGTACAAAATGTTCTCATAGATTGATTTAAATACACATACATTTACTTTAAATATATTACATATTTTAAAACACATTAGAAATGTGTATATATTGTGTATATACTGTATATTTAATATATGTGGGTAGACGAGTCAATGGAGAATGTCTTATTCCTACTCTAGCATTTACAACACAACATTCTGAGGGGCAAATTTGGTCAGAGACAACATTCTGGTAGATGCCACTATGCTTCAACAATAGTGTCCCGATGAGGCCGCCTCCATCTCTATTTCTCTGTTGTGTTCAATCTCTTAGACCTGATAAAGGCCATGCCATGTGTCCTCATGTGTGTGTTCAAACTCCCCTCTGTCTCAAACATCTTGTCACACACTTTACATTTGGTTTCAGGGGTCCCGTCACCCAGGCCGTCTCCGAGCCGGAACCCAACTGGTTCTCTCTCTCTGGTTCTCACGGCAGCAACGGTTCCATTACGCTTCTGGCCAGCTCCCGCGGCTCCTTCTGCTTGTGGATAATGAAAAGATGTCGGGCCAGGGAGCTGGGGAGAAGTGGGGGCACAGACCACACTCCCTGCACTGGAAGGAGGATCTGTCAGACTTGTGCTGCGGAATGTGGTCGTGGAAGGTGACGAGGGTCCCTCGGTGGAAGCTGCACACGGCACACTTGTGGACCTTGAACACGTTAACCTTGAGCTTTAGGGGCTGGGTGGTGTGGAGTTCCTGGAGCGAGAACCGGGAGGCCCTCGTCATCCTGCTGCTTCCTCTTGGGGCTGAGGGCCTGCAGGGGGCGAAATAGGGGACATGAGGGTTGCTGCATGTACAGATTGCCATTCAACCCAACACAGATAAACAATCTTGCATTGCCGTGATTTTTAGAGGCAAATTCCCTCATGTTCGCAGAGATCACGTTTGTTTTAAATGCCGAGATGTTGGCTCAAGCACAAATCACCTTTTAAAAATCAATGGCAGTGCACACAAGCCGTTAATCTGCGTTTGAATCCTGGTCACAGTATCAGGAGAGGAACAGCACAAACTATGGATCAGTGGGTGCAGCTGATTGGTCAGTTACTGTGCCTTGTCAGGAGGGCGGGTGCAGCTCATTGGTCAGTTATTGTACCTTGTCAGGAGAGCGGGTGCAGCTGATTGGTCAGTTTATTGTACCTTGTCAGGAGAGCGGCAGCTGATTGGTCAGTTTATTGTGCCTTGTCAGGAGGGCGGTGCAGCTCATTGGTCAGTTATTGTGCCTTGTCAGGAGGGTGGGTGCAGCTGATTGGTCAGTTACTGTGCCTTGTCAGGAGGGCGGGTGCAGCTCATTGGTCAGTTATTGTACCTTGTCAGGAGGGTGGGTGCAGCTGATTGGTCAGTTACTGTACCTTGTCAGGAGGGCTGTCCTCTGTGTGAGCTGGGTCTGGCGCCATCTTCCCCTCAGCATCTTTAATGCCACCATGCATCAGCTGGATGTGTTTGTCCAGCATCACACGCTAGTGAACGTCTTTGTTGGGGTCTGGACAGTGACTGTAGTCATACAAAGAGAGAGAGAGAGAGAGAGTTCTTAAAGAAGAGGCCATACACGTGACATATTAAATGCTAACATGTCATCACAGGAATTTGTTGCCCTATTGAATCTGTGTAGACTGAATAGTTGTGCATCCACATATAGGTTAAACTTATATATTCTAGCAGCAAATGCCACAATAACCGAACCCAAAAATGTACCCCTTCCCCCCCCCAAAAAAATGTGATCCAATCCAGCATTACTCACGGACAGGAGTAGACCTTACGTAGCCCCTTGTGCTTGATCCTGTTGTGTCGACACAAGCTGTGGAGGAGCTGAACCACTTGTCACACTGTCGGCACGTGGTGCTTCTTCAGTTGCTGCATTCATAGTGGGAGAACAAATAGAATTGAACAGTTATGGTTTTATTACGATCACCACGGCGATAGACTGTATCACAGCAGTCTGAGGCTCTGTCACTACAGACACCCTGGTTCCACTCCAGACTGTATCACAGCGGTCTGAGGCTCTGCATCTCAGTGCTAGAGGCATCACTCCAGACTGTATCACAGCGATCTGAGGCACTGCATCTCAGTGCTAGAGGCATCACTCCAGACTGTATCACAGGAGTCTGAGGCGCTGCATCTCAGTGCTAGAGGCATCACTCCAGACTGTATCACAACCGGCCATGATTGGGAGTCCTATAAGGCGGCGCACAATTTTCCCAGCGTGTCCGGGTTAGGGTTTGGCCGGGTAGGCAGTCATTGTAAATAATAATTTGTTTTTAACCTACTTGCCTAGTTAAATAAAGGTTAAATAAAAATATATATATATGTTTCAACCTTTCCAATCCTTTCAGATCTACAGTTGAATTCAGAAGTTTACATACACTTGGGTTGTCATTAAAAATCATTTTTCAACCACTCCACAAATTTCTTGTTAACAAACTACAGTTTTGGCAAGTCGGTTGGGACATCTACTTTGTGCATGAAAATTAATTTTTCCAAAAATGGTTTACAGACAGATCATTTCACAGACAGATTAATTCACTGTATCACAATTCCAGTGGGTCAGAAGTTTACATTCACTAAGTTGACTGTGCCTTTAAACAGCTTGGAAAATTCCAGAAAATATCATGGCTTTAAAAACTTCTGATAGGCTAATTGACATAATTTGAGTCAATTGGAGGTGTACCTGTGGATGTATTTCAAGGCCTACCTTCAAACTCAGTGTCTCTTTGCTTGACATCATGGGAAAATCAAAATAAATCAGCCAATACCTCAATTATAACAATTATACACCTTCACAAGTCTGGTTCATCCTTGGGAGCAATGTCCAAATACCTGAAGGTGCCATGTTCATCTTTACAAACAATAATACACAAGTATAACCACCATGGGACCACGCAGCCGTCATACTGCTCAGGAAGGAGACACGTTCTGTCTCCTAGAGATGAACGTACTTTGGTGAAAAAAGTGCAAATCAATCCCAGAACAACAGCAAAGGACCTTGTGAAGATGCTGGAGGAAACAGGTACAAATGTATCTATATCCACAGTAAAACGAGTCCTATATTGACATAACCTGGAAGGCCACTCAGCAAGGAAGAAGCCACTGCTCCAAAACCGCCATAAAAAAGCCAGACTACGGTTTGCAACTGCACATGGGGACAAAGATCATACTTTTGGAGAAATGTCCTCTAGTCTGATGAAACAAAAATAGAACTGTTTGGCCATAATGACCTTCGTTATGTTTGGAGGAAAAAGGGGAGGCTTGCAAGCCAAGAACACCATCCCAACCGCGGGCACGGGGTGGCAGCATCATGTTGTGGGGGTGCTTTGCTGCAGGAGGGACTGGTGCACTTCACAAAATAGATGGCATCATGAGGTATGAAAATTATGTGGATATATTGAAGCAACATCAGTCAGGAAGTTAAAGCTTTCGCAAATGAGTCTTTCAAATGGACAATGACCTCCAAGCATACTTCCAAAGTTGGGGCAAAATGGCTTAAGGACAACAAAGTCAAGGTATTGGAGTGGCCATCACAAAGCCCTGACCTCAATCCTATAGAAGATTTGTGGGCAGAACTGAAAAAGCGTGTGCGAGCAAGGAGGCCTACAAACCCGACTCAGTTACACCAGCTCTGTCAGGAGGAATGGGCCAAAATTCACCCAACTTATTGTGTGAAGCTTGTGGAAGGCTACCCAAAACGTTTGACCCAAGTTAAACAATTTAAAGGCAATGCTACCAAATACTAATTGAGTGTATGTAAACTTCTGACCCACAGGGAATGTGATGAAATAAATAAAAGCTGAAAGAAATCAATCTCTCTACTATTATATTGACATTTCCCATTCTTAAAATAAAGTGGTGATCCTAACTGACCTAAGACAGGGAATTTTTACTAGGATTAAATGTCAGGATTTGTGGAAAAACTGAGTTTAAATGTATTTGGCTAAGGTGTATATAAACTTCCGACTTCAACTGTACACACGTACTACGGGTATTGGCTCAGGGTTGATTTGGGATTCAAACTAGACTACACGGTACCTTGCCATGCTCCTGCCTGACGTGTGCTACGAAACCTCTCTGGATGAAGAGACGGTCACAATCTCCACATGTCCAGACAGGAGCAGGTGGCTTCTGGGGGCTGAGGTAGGGTGATCTGGGCCTTTTTCAGGGGTGTAGTTGGGGCATTCTTGTCCACCCTGTCCAGACCGTTGGTGTTGGTGTTGGGGCTGGAACTGAGGGGCAGGTTGATACCCAGGTTGGGGGACCTCGATGGTCTTTAAGGTACCATGCATCGCCTACACAGGGATGACAAACAGCTCCGGTTCACTAACAGGCATATTAACTAATCATACAGACTGCACAAGGACAATGACTTATAATTATCACTTGCTGATTAGGATTATACAAATATATTTCAAGTGCTTGTCATTACATTGTAGTAGATTTTGAATAATTTCCTGAAAAATAGAAGTGCCTGTTATAAGTTTTTATAAGTTAAATAAGTTATTTGTTCACATCGAGCACAAGAGAAGAAGATCTTTTCCCCTTCATACAGTACCTTGATGTGGTCCAACATGAGCTGTTTCTGGGCGTAGTGCATGGAACAGTCTGGGCATTTGAAGACAGACACCTTCTGGTTGGCTATGTGTTGATCAAAGTGTGACTGAAGCAGTGTCTGCTGGGTGAACACCGTGTCACACATGGAACACTTGTAGATCAACCTGGAAGACAACACAAAGAATGTTTTAACAACATATTCCACTCTGAGAGACATGTGGCTTGATAAAAATGAATGAGTTTCAATAAATCCTGTATACAGAAAAGGAATAAAATCAATGTTATCTAATAACAATGATTTTTTTCAATTGTACTAATGCATTGTATACGACAACAGTACCTATTCATGTCCATGAATACACTTAATAATGTTAATGTCCATAATAGGAGTTAATGATTTATTTCAAATCAATCCGTCAGTTCAAAAGGTCTATCACAGAACCTGGCAGCACACTGTCTGTCTGTTCTGTCTGTCTGTTCTGTTCTGTTCTGGTCTCTGTCTGTCTGGTCTGGTCTGGTCTGGTCTGGTCTGGTCTGGTCTGGTCTGGTCTGTCTGTCTGTCTGTGTGTGTGTGTGTGTGTGTGTGTGTGTGTGTGTGTGTGTGTGTGTGTGTGTGTGTGTGTGTGTACCTGTCTGTCTGTCTGTTTGTCTGAGAGACCACCTGGCACCTGCTCCTGAACAGGTTCAGTCATCAGTGTGCGTGTGTGTGTGTTCATTAGAGTGTGTTGACGGTGTTAGGAAAAGGTCAGGGTGCTGGAAAAACACTCAGTTAAAGCTACTGTGTCTAATAACATTAAACGCAAACCCATTCAACGTTGAAAATGAAGACGGTTCTGACAGGAACATGACTTGGATATGGATATCGGATAACTTTCCCTCATTGAAGCAGAATTAATTTGTGTTAAACAACTGAGGATGTTGGTGTCACCTTTCCAATCAATGATAGAACAGCATACAGTAGAATAGAACAATAATATCGTATATTCTATTAAATAGAAGACAAAGGTCTTCAACATAGAACGAAAACTTTCTAGGATAATATTAAGTTTAGATAAATACTTTACTAGACTAGACTAGACTAGACTAGACTATACTAGATCACATGAATAATGGGTTGTGAGAATCTGAAGAGACTTACTTGGGCTCTCCTATCTTGACCCCAGGGTGCTGTGTGCGTGCGTGTGAGTGTGTGCCAGGAGCAGACTTGAAGGCCATGGGGCAGATGGGACACTTGTAAAAGATCTCACAGTGAGAGCTCTGGATGTGAGTCTTCAGAGCAGCCACGTCAGAGTAGATGACGCTACAATGCACACAGCTGGAGAGAGAGAGAGAGAGGGGGGAAATAAAAACATACATACATACAGTGAGCACCAGAATTCGTTGGACAGTGACCATTTTTCTGTTATTTTGGTTCTGTACTTTGAGTTTGAAAGGATACAATGGCAATGAGGGTGAAGTGCATACTGTCAGCTTTAATTTGAGGGTATTTTCATACATATCGGATGAAACGTTTAGAATTTATAGAAACTTTTGTACATGGTCCCCCCCATTTTCGAGCATCAAAAAACATTGGACAGTTGAACATAATGTAGAATAAAGTAATCATTGTTAATATTTGGTCGCACATCACCAGACGCTGGGTATCTTCCCTGGTGATGCTCTGCCAGGCCTGTACTGCAGCCATCTTCAGTTCCTTATTGACTTCAGTCTCCTCTTCAGCACGTAAAATGCATGTTCAATTGGATTCAGATCCGGTGATTGACTTGGCCAGTCAAGGATTCTCCACTTTTTGGCCATCAATACCCCTTCGTTGTTCTAGCAGTATGTTTAGGGTCATTGTCTTGTTGCGTGATGAAGTGCCGTCCAATGAGTTTGAAGGCATTTGGTTTTATCTGAGCAGATAAAATAGACTTCAGAATTAATTGTTCTACTTCTATCTACAGTCACATCATCGATGAAGACAAGTGAGCCTGTTTCCCTAGCAGCCATAGCCTGTTTCCCTAGCAGCCATAGCCCGTTTCCCTAGCAGCCATAGCCTGTTTCCCTGGCAGCAATAGCCTGTTTCCCTAGCAGCCATAGCCTGTTTCCCTAGCAGCCATAGCCTGTTTCCCTGGCAGCCATATCCTGTTTCCCTGGCAGCAATAGCCTGTTTCCCTGGCAGCCATATCCTGTTCCCCTGGCAGCCATACAGGCCCAAGCCATAACACCCCCTCCACCATGTTTCATGGATGAGGTGATATGCTTTGGATCATGGGCATGTCTTTTTTTCCTCCACACTTTCCATCACTCTGGTACATGTTCATCTTTGTCTCATCTGTCCACAATACTTGTTTCCAAAAATCTTGGGGCTCTTTTAGGTGCTTTTTAGCAAACTGTAATCTGGCCTTTCTGTTCTTCAGGCTTATCAGTGGTTTGTATCTTTGTAGTGTACCCTCTGTAGTCTTGGTGGTGTAGTCTTCTACGTATGGTAGACTTTGACACATCTACACCTGCATCCAGGAGAGTGTTTCTGATCTGTTGGGGTGTTGTCAGGGGGGTTTCTACACCATCGAGAGTATTCTCAGTGGTCTTCCTCAGTCTACCAGGTCTTTGACATAATTGAGTTCACCGGTTGTTTTTATCTTGTTAATGATGAACCAAACTGTTAACTTGGGGATGCCCAGGGTTTTTGCAATGTTCCTGATTGATTGATGTTCCTTTCTGAGCCTTATGACGGCCAGCTTCATTTGCATCGACACTGCTGTCTTCCTCATGTTGTCACACCCCAACAACAACCTCCAAAGGCAACAGCAAAGTCTAGAATCAATACTCTTCATCAACAGCTCTCCTGCATTCACTAACGACACAAATGAATACACCTGTCTAACGACACACATCTGTGAAGCCAATTCAACAAATACTTGTAGTACCTTAAAATGGGGGAGACTATGTACAAAAAGTGCTGTCATTTCTAAATGGTTCATCCGATATGTATGAAAATACCCTCAAATTAAAGCTGACAGTCTGCACATCACCCTCATTGTATCCTTTCAAACTCAAAGTGCTAGAGTACAGAACCAAAATAACAGAGTACAGAGTACAGAACCAAAATAACAGAGTACAGAACCAAAATAACAAAATAAGGATGGTGCTCACTGTATATATATAAAACAAAAATATACAGGACCTTTTAACTCAACACTTTGGATGATTTTGATACTCAATGCAAGTTACAAAATCAACTGACATTGTAATTACTGTGATTAGCAAGCGGCACATTGATAGGTGAAATAAATAATTTTCAGTGTGGAGACTTAAAGGTGACATTATCAAAGAACTACAGTATTGCCTCTTCCAAGTATGCACCCTCCACATTGGGAAGAGCCGATATTGGGGGTCTCGTTGCTGTTGATTTCTGTAGGAAGAAAGTTGCCTTTCTGTATGGCGTCATATTGCTACGTCTACCTGAGTGAGTGGACCTTTTAAACAAAAGTCATCTGACTGCTCCTAAAGAAAATCTCTAGAGAAGAAGAAGAACCGTGGTAACAAGCTAGACAGAAGTGTTTCCTGTTCAGGCAGGAAGCAATGTCAGACTAACCGGTAGCCCACCCTGCGGGTGTAGTGCAGACAGTTCCTGGTCACATGGGACTGGAAGTGGATTGAGCGACAGATAGCCCCACACTCAGGGCAGATGTAGGGAGACTTGTGCTGATGGATCCGTTGGTGCGACGCAAAGCTGCACACGTTAGGTAGTAGCATTTGGCAGATTGTGCAGGTTTTCTACAGACGTAAACAGAGACAGAAATACACAAAACGGTATTATAATTCTCTAGAAGGAATGCAATCTTTGAGAGTTGGTTCAATAATGGAGTTAAATTAACATAACATTTGACAATTTACATCATTAGCTGGTGCTATAAAGGGATGATATGATGACAAAACACAATGCCATTAAAGATGGCATCTGCAGGGAAACAGCGCCACTGGCCGCCCCACCACCGTTGTTATTGTTGTTGTGGCTGAGCTGAGGAGCGTCATGTAGCATGGTGAAAACGAGGCAGTACATATTAAGCTCTTCTGTCGAGGCGTGCAATGATGTCAGGGTGGGGGGGGAGGGGACACATTCTCTGTTTGCAGTAACTTCTTTGTTGTAATATGACAGATGGACGTGGTTCATTTACCATAAAGGATTCCAGCTTTAATATATATATATTTTATTCATGATATATTATTCAAAAGGGAGTGATGGATGGATTGTAAAAGGGAGTGTTGATTAGAAGTGGTGACACAGTGGGTGTGACACAGTGGGTGTGACACAGTGGGTGTGAAATACACAATAGACAAGGGAAGTTTAAAAAGAGCAAGAAAACAATCACTCAACACCCGCTTATAGACATAGACACAGTAACCACACATACACACCTGTCCGCTGGACTCTGGCGCCTGCTGATAGTGCATTGCTAGAGAGTTCTCATCCAGGAACATCTCACTGCACTCTAAACACTTCAGACTGGTTCTGCAGAGCCGGGACACATCCTCATCCAGGGGCATGGCAGCAACCGGAGGGGCGTTGGGGGGCACAGATCACCGCTGCCTGGGCCTGAGTACCAGCACCCTTCCTGGGTAGTGGCCGGTGGAGCTGTAGGTAGATCCAGCGGTGGTGGTGGAGGATAGCGGAGGTGATGTAGTGATCATCTGGTCTGTAGGGATGGGCTTGAGGATGAGGTGGGAACACTGCATAACCACCCCTTTGAGGAGAAGAGAAGAAGAGACGAGGTTAGAAGACAAGAGGAGAGGAGACAAAAGGAGAGGAAGAAGACAAGAGGAAGAGAGAGGAAAGGACAAGAGGAGATAAGAGGTTTTATTAGTCTCAATTTAGAAGCATTGCAGAGTATCAACGGCAGTGAACGCTTTAGGCATTTCATATTTGAAGAAAAGTCACCTTTGTCTTTGTGTCCCCGGGCGTGGGAGAGCAGACTGCACTTGTTGTAGAAGACCAGGTTCTTGACACAGTGGTTGCAGGTGACCTCGATGCGGACACTGCGACGGTCGTAATGCTGGCTCAGGCTTCTCTCCAGGGCAAACGAGTCACCGCACTCCAGGCACCTGTAAATAATAATATACATTTACATTTACATTTAAGTCATTTAGCAGACGCTCTTATCCAGAGCGACTTACAAATATAAATGAATATACATTCATTCGAACATATATATTATATAAACTGCATTTCAAGAAGCCCAAGGACACTGTATAAAATAGGAAGAAACAATTAAAATGCTATATAGCTAGCTAGCATTTTACCTATAGCCCCGGGAGGGTAGGGAGATACAGGCGGCCGAGGGGGGGCTGAGGTTGGGGACGTAGACTGGGACGGGGTTGATGCTGCTCAGGACCTTATTGAAGGCCTCCACTACAGAACTCTGGGAGCTGGCTAACACCTGGACTCTAGAGACACCCTTCTTCTGGGCCTGGGCAGCCAGCAGGGCTTGCTTCACCGGCTGCTGCCCCTGGGGCTTGGAGCTGGACAGCACCTGGTGAAACGAACAGACATTCAAGGAGTTACTGAATGAAATGTTAGGGATTTATTGTTGTTATTATTACTCATGTTCCTCATGTTTATTTCATTATTACTGTATGATGTTATATTTTGTTGTCTATAGCGTGTTAGCATAGAAGATTAGTTCTGATGTACAAAATGAGGTTAATAAACCAAACCTGGTGGAGCTCAGACACAGAGGTGGCCTTGGTCAGGGGGAGTAGGTTGAGGTTGGTGAGGTGGACAGTCTTTGGCACGGTGAGTTTGGCGTTTGCCAGGCTGGATGCGGGCACCATGACAGTCTGCTGTTGTTGTTGATGGATGGCGTTGGCAGCTTTGAGGATGGCGCTGCTGGCACTCTGTACCGACGCAGCGGGATCACTGTGGCTTTGACCATGGTGTTGTTGGCCAGCTTTAGGTTAATGACCTGAATAGGGGGAGGAGAGGATGGGAAATACAATTGTATTTGTCATATGTAGACTAACATTGAAATGCAGTGCGTGCTAACCAAGGTTGCCAGGTGCACGGTGTTTCCTCCGACACATTGGTGCGGCTGTCCTTGTTTTCCATGAAAACATACATGAAATGAGTTGCAAAATGAATAGGAAATATAGTCAAAATGTTGACAAGGTTATAAATAATGACTTTTAATTGAAATAATAATTGTGTCCTTCAAACTTTGCTTTCGTCAAAGAATTTGGAGCAATTACAGCCTTGCAGACCTTTGGCATTCTAGTTGTCAATTTGTTGAGGTAATCTGAAAAGATTTCACCCCATGCTTCCTGAAGCACCTCCCACAAATTGGATTGGCTTGATGGGCACTTCTTATGTACCATACGGTCAAGCTGCTCCCACAACAACTCAATAGGGTTGAGATCCGGTGACTGTGCGGGCCACTCCATTATAGACAGAATACCAGCTGACTGCTTCTTCCCTAAATAGTTCTTGCATAGTTTGGAGCTGTGCTTTGGGTAATTGTCCTGTTGTAGGAGGAAATTGGCTCCAAATAAGCGCTTTTCCACAGGGTATGGCATGACGTGGCAAAATGGAGTGATAGCCTTCCTTCTTAAAGATCCCTTTTTACCCTGTACAAATCTCCCACTTTACCACCACCAAAGCACCCCCAGACCATCACCCCCAGACCATCACCCCCGGACCATCACCCCCGGACCATCACCCCCGGACCATCACCCCCGGACCATCACCCCCAGACCATCACCCCCAGACCATCACCCCCAGACCATCACCCCAGACCATCACCCCGGACCATCACCCCCAGACCATCACAATGCCTCCACCATGCTTTACAGATGGCATCAAGCACTCCTTCAGCATCTTTTCATTTTTTCTGCGTCTCACGAATGTTATTCTTTGTGATCCGAACACCTCAAACTTAGATCCGTCTGACCATAACACTTTTTTCCAATCTTCCTCTGCCCAGTGTCTGTGTTCTTTTGCCCATCTTAATCTTTTATTGGCCAGTCTGAGATATGGCTTTTTCTTTGCAACTCTGCCTAGAAGGCCAGCATCCCAGAGTTGCCTCTTCACTGTTGACGTTGAGACTGGTGTTTCGCAGGTACTATTAAATGAAGCTGCTTGTGAGGCGTCTGTTTCTCAAACTAGACACTCTAATGTACTTGTCCTCTTGCTCAGTTGTGCACTGGGGCCGCCCACTCCTCTTTCTATTCTGGTTAGAGACAATTTGTGCTGTTCTGTGAAGGGAGTAGTACACAGCGTTGTATGAGATCTTCAGTTTCTTGGCAATTTCTCGCATGGAATAGCCTTCATTTCTCAGTACAAGAATAGACTGACCAGTATCCGAAGAAAGTTATTTGTTTCTGACAATTTGAGCCTGTAATCAAACCCACAAATGCTGATGCTCCAGAAAAATCAACTAGTCTAAAGAAGGCCAGTTTTATTGCTTCTTTAATTAGAACAACAGTTTTCAGCTGTGCTAACATTTTTCTTATGTAGCAGTTTTGGAGCAGTGGCTTCTTTCTTGCTGAGTGGCCTTTCAGATTATGTCGATATAGGACTCGTTTTACTGTGGATATAGATACTTTTGTACCTGTTTCCTCAGCATCTTCACAGGGTCCTTTGCTGCTGTCCTGGAATTGATTTGTACTTTTCGCACCAAAGTACTTTCATCTCTAGGAGACGCATCTAGGAGAACGCATCTCCTTCCTGAGCGGTATGACGGCTGCGTGGTCCCATGGTGTTTATACTTGCGTACTGTTGTTTGTACAGATGAACGTGGTACCTTCATGCGTTTGTCAATTAGGCTATCAGAAGCTTCTAAAGCCATGACATAATTTTCTGGAATTTTCCAAGCTGTTTAAAGGCACAGTCAACTTAGTGTATGTAAACTTCTGACCCACTGGAATTGTGATACAGTGAATTATAAGAGAAATAATCTGACTATAAACCATTGTTAGAAAAATGACTTGTGTCATACAGTAGATGTCCTAAACAACTTGCCAAAACTATCATTTGTTAACAAGAAATTTGTGGAGGGTTTGAAAAACAAGTTTTAATGACTCCAACTTAAGTGTATGTAAACTTCCAACTTCAACTGTATATATATAGAGAGAGAGAGTACTGGTCAAAAGTTTGGACACACCTACTCATTCATGGATTTTCTTTATTTTTTAAAACTATTTTCTACATTGTAGAATAATAGTAAAGACATCAAAACTATGAAATAACACATGGAATCATGTAGCAACCAAAAAAGTGTTAAACAAATCAAAATATATTTTATATTGGAGATTCTTCAAAGTAGCCACCCTTTGACTTGATGACAGCTTTGCACATTCTTGGCATTCTCTCAACCATCTTCATGAGGTAGTCACCTGGAATGCATTTCAATTAACAGGTGTGCCTTGTTAAAAGTTCATTTGTGGAATTTCTTTCCTTCTTAATGCGTTTGAGTCAGTCAGTTGTGTTGAGTCAAGGTAGGGGTGGTAAACAGAAGATAGCCCTATTTGGTAAAAGACCAAGTTCAAACACTCCCATATACAGTGACCTCCATAATTATTGGGACAGTGAAGCATTGTTTCTTATTTGGCTATATACTACAAAATATGAGGTTAAAGTGCAGACTGTCAGATTTAATTTGAGGATATTTTCATCCATATCGGGTGAACCATTTTGTTCCCTAAACTAGTCCCCCAATTTAAGAGTAGCGAAAGTATTGGGACAAACACTAACACTGTATTAAAGTAGTAGTCAACACATCCATCAACACAGGGGCCACTCAGGGGTCTGTGCTTTGTTCTATGTCATCTCTGGGGACTGGGGAGAAAACGCAATAACTCTCCCCAAATATGGGGAAGTTTTTCTGTGCAAAATTTCCAAATGACATCTGATTGACCGGATGTAAGCTAATAGAAAGCTGTGTAAACAGCCCAAATTGTGTCTCATTAGATTTCAGTTCAGCTTGGATGCATATGGATGTGGTTGAAATACTATCAGCTTTAATGACGCTGATAAAAGACAGCACCTGTCACGTTCTGACCGTAGTTCTTTTGTTATGTCTTTGTTTTAGTATGGTCGGGCGTGAGTTGGGTGGGTTGTCTATGTTCCTTTTTCTATGATTTGGGATTTCTGTGTTTGGCCTGGTATGGTTCTCAATCAGAGGCAGCTGTCATTCGTTGTCTCTGATTGAGAACCATACTTAGGTAGCCTGGTTGTCTCTGATTGAGAACCATACTTAGGTAGCCTGGTTGTCTCTGATTGAGAACCATACTTAGGTAGCCTGGTTGTTCCTGATTGAGAACCATACTTAGGTAGCCTGGTTGTCTCTGATTGAGAACCATACTTAGGTAGCCTGGTTGTCTCTGATTGAGAACCATACTTAGGTAGCCTGGTTGTCTCTGATTGAGAACCATATTTAGGTAGCCTGGTTGTCTCTGATTGAGAACCATACTTAGGTAGCCTGGTTGTCTCTGATTGAGAACCATATTTAGGTAGCCTGGTTGTCCCTGATTGAGAACCATACTTAGGTAGCCTGGTTGTCCCTGATTGAGAACCATACTTAGGTAGCCTGGTTGTCCCTGATTGAGAACCATACTTAGGTAGCCTGGTTGTCTCTGATTGAGAACCATACTTAGGTAGCCTGGTTGTCTCTGATTGAGAACCATACTTAGGTAGCCTGGTTTCACCTTTGAGTTCTGGGTGATTATTTTCCGTGTCAGTGTTTGTTCCACACAGTTTTGTTTATTTAATTTATTCACGTTGTTATTTTGTACTTTTCAGTGTTCTATTAAAAGTAAGCAATATGAACACGTACCACGCTGCACATTGGTTCTCCGATCCTTCCTACTACTCCTATTCGTCAGAAGCACCTCTACAAACTATCCCTAACTGTGCATTTGCATTCTCTCAAGATTCTGAAAGAAAATTCATAGACCTACAGTCAGTGTCCAGATTACAGTTTCCATTTAATGATGAGTGAGAAAGTTACAGACGCACAAATGTCATACCCCCCAAAGATGCAAACCTCCCCTGTTATTGTAATGGTATTGGTGCATCTATAACTTCTCACACATCATTTTTAACGATTCATTCATTTTAAGTCTGCATTTTAACCTCTTAGTCATTGTTTGATTTCAAATCCAAACTGCTGGAGTGCAGAGCCAAAACAAAACAGTCACTGTCCCAATACTTACAGAGGGCACTGTACAAAGAAAAAGGTTGGTTACCTGGGAACCCGCTGTCTTGACTGCCGACACAGGGAGGAAAGCAGTGGCCACAGGTTTGATGGTCATCTGCTTGTTGATCTCCATGGCAACACCTGGGGTGGTGGTGGGCAGGGAGGAAGTCCGCGTCGAGTTCGGGGAGGACAGGAAGGAGGAGACCATGATTGAAGACCCTCTCTTCAGGCGTTCAGGGTCTGACTCTACCTGGGCCAACGGCAGCACTCTGGTGACGGTGCGTTTGATCTGGCCAGAGGAGGTCTTAATGGTTTTGATCCGGACCTTTGGGATGACGGGTGTGGACGGGGAGGAGGAGGGGGAACCAGAGCCTCTACTGCTGTCCTCGCTGGTGGTTGGGCTGCCGGGGCCCTCTGGCTGTTTGGACTGCAGCCTCCTGGCCAACTAGGATAGGATAGAATAGGATAGGATGAACTTTTTTGTCCCGGGCGGAAATTTGTCTGGGACTAATCTATTGTGGACAGACTGCATAACATAAATGTTACCGTAGTCGTTAATGGAGCATCTAACCCTTCCTAGAGGTTAGTCTTAGACACATAGTACTGATGTATACAAGTAGACAGTACAGTAAAACATTTACACACTTGACTTATACACAATCCATACCTCCAGAGCTGAGGGGGACTCCTGGTCTGGGGGCTTCTCCGGGACCAGGTCCCTGGGGCTCTCCCTCTCCTTGGCCTCCTTGGGTGCTTCCCTCTGGGTGTGGATGTCAGGGATGGTGGTAAATGAGTCTCTCTGGGTGGTAGTGGGGGACTCAGAAACTACAGAGTTAGTGGTGTCTGATACTGTGGCTTTCTTAGCACTGAGAGCTGCAATAGCAGCAATGCAGGAGGAAAGTTTGGCTGATGAATTGGCTTGTTTGGCCTGCGAGAGACTGGTGGACACAGCCTGGACACAGGGCTCCCCAGCCTCCCTCCCCGACCCCTCCTGGGTGCGAGGGGCCGTTGTCTCTTTGGCTTTCTCTTCTTCAAGTTTCCTTGATTTAGAGGACTCGTAAAGGTTCAGACTAACGGTGACCAAAGTCTTGTTGTTGTTTTTATCAAGTTTTGATTTGTCGCAGTCTCCATTAGACTTGTTCGCAGGTTTGGCCGTGCTATGGGAGTCTGCCAGTACGGCTTTTGTGGTCAGCTCCTCCTCTCTCTTGGCAGGTGGTTCTGTCAGAGGGTTTGTCCTAAAAAATGGCAGGGTGCTCTGCTTGACCCTGTCCAGAGAGTCATCAACTTCAATCTTATCGTCATCGTCAAACTCCTCAGCGCTGGAAATGGGACTGAACTGGTTAAAAGTAGAGTGGGAGATGAAGTTGGAGGTGATAGCCAATCCATGATGAGCCTCCACATCTCTCAGAACCTTTTCGGCTCCGTTGTTCTTACTGTACCGGTCGTTAGGTGACATTGACAGGTACCCGTTATGAAGCCCATTGTGGTTCACCATGGTGGTGGGGTCAGCCTGAACCACCTCCTCTGGTCGTGTGTGTTCTTCACCGCCGGCGTCCATTTTGTGGACATTCTTGACGATGACGCTGACGCCCACGTCTGGAGCTCCAGAGGGGGTGTGTGCCTCGTCCTCGTGGGGGACGCTTGGGTGTTTGAGCTGGCCATCATGAGGGTCCTCGTGGGGGACGCTGGGGTGTTTCAGCTGGCCATCGTGGGGGTCCTCGTGGCCTGACTCTATGGCTGTCTTCGGGTCTACCATGTCTGGGATGTCAAAGGCTGCCAGGAGGTCGTCAAAGTCTGGGGTCTTCATATCGCCCATGTTTTTGATGTGATGATGCAAGAACCTGGAAGAGATATAACGAAAAAATACAACTAGTTAGCTAGTACACAAATTAATACACAAACTCATTTTGTGGGACACGCTGTATATTGTCAAATTCAACTGCGCGACAGACCACACATCATTTAATGGGGCGGCAGGGTAGCCTAGTGGTTAGAGCATTGGACTAGTAACCGGAAGGTTGCAAATTCAAATCCCCGAGCTGACAAGGTACAAATCTGTTGTTCTGCCCCTGAACAGGCAGTTAACCCACTGTTCCTAGGCCATCATTGAAAATAAGAATTTGTTCTTAACTGACTTGCCTGGTTAAATAAAGGTTTAAAAAAAAGTCCAACTTTTTACCTGAATTATTCATAGTTATTTATATGTTAGTATCTACTTTCTCAAAACATAAGATTAATCTGTAAAATAAACAAGACTTTATTTGGTTACAACACTGAAGAAGATGTGAAGAACCAGGCTACGCAATGAAAAGTTGACAGGCAAGTCTTGTTTTTTTACTGAAAAGCTAGCCAACTATCTAGTAAAAACTTCGGACACGAGGTTGGTGTCTCTTTTTTTAACAAAATGAAATGGATATATCTTGTAATTGAACAAAATAGTAAGGTGTCCATTAACTGGAGACTGTATGCCAATAATACGGGAGGTTTATCTTTGCTAAACCGCATATCAAAAAGCTGATACAGTAGTAGTAGTATTTCCACTGAAATGTCAAACATGCTAATCACTAACCCGTTAGCTAACATTTTTACGACACCAATAATCACAAAATATTTATAGCTCGATCACGAGATAACACTGTTGAAGGTAATATATTTCTTAAACGCTGTTGAATACGCCGATAATAAAGGGTGCTACGCTAGCAGGTTAGGATAACTAAATGTAGCAGGTTAGTATAACTAAATGTAGCAGGTTAGTATAACTAAATGTAGCAGGTTAGGATATCTAAATGTAGCAGGTTAGGATAACTAAATGTAGCAGGTTAGTATAACTAAATGTAGCAGGTTAGTATAACTAAATGTAGCAGGTTAGTATAACTAAATGTAGCAGGTTAGGATAACTAAATGTAGCAGGTTAGTATAACTAAATGT
Organism: Oncorhynchus nerka; assembly: GCF_034236695.1. Taxonomy (NCBI): domain Eukaryota; kingdom Metazoa; phylum Chordata; class Actinopteri; order Salmoniformes; family Salmonidae; genus Oncorhynchus; species Oncorhynchus nerka. The sequence continues at coordinate 118,200 of NW_027040085.1, read as the reverse complement.
AGCAGGTTAGGATAACTAAATGTAGCAGGTTAGAGAATCACCAGCAGCAAGAGCGACATCATTGATGTATACAGAGAAAAGAGTCGGCCTGAGAATTGAACCCTGTGGCACCCCCATAGAGCCTGCCAGAGGTCTGGACAGCAGGCCCCCGATTTGACACACTGAACTCTGTCTGAGAAGTAGTTGGTGAACCAGGCGAGGCAGTTATTTGAGAAACCAAGGCTGTTGAGTCTGCCGATAAGAATGTGGTGAGTGATAGAGTCGAAAGCCTTGGCCAGGTCGATGAATACAGCTGCACAGTACAGTATTGTCTCTTATCGATGGCGGTTATGATATCGCTCCATTCCGTTTCTTTTTCATCCTAAAAAAACTCCCCAGTCTTTATTGATTACACACATACACCTAACATGATACAGTCACCACTATGCTTGAAAATATGGAGAGTGGTACTCAGTAATGTGTTATATTGTATTTCCACCAAACATAACACTTTGTATTTAGGACAAAAAGTGAATTGCTTTTCAGTATTACTTTAGTGCCTTGTTGCAAACAGGATGCATGTTTTGGAATATTTTTTATTCTGTACAGGCTTCCTTCTTTTCCCCTCGGTCAATTAGGTTAGTATTGTGGTTGTGGTTAGTACTACAATATTGTAGTTACTCCTCAGTTTTCTCCTATCACATCCATAAGTCACCATTGCCCTCACTGTGAAATCCCTGAGTGGTTTCCTTTCTCTCCGGGCAACTGAGTTAGGAAGGCCGCCTGAACCTTTGTAGTGACTGGGTGCTGATACACCATTCAAAGTGTAATTAATAACTTCACCATGCTAAAAGGGAAATTCAATGTCTGTTTTTTTTTTCATCTACCAATATGTGCCCTTCTTTGCGAGGCATTGGAAAACCTCCCTGGTCTTTGTGGTTGAATCTGTGTTTAAAATGCACTGCTCGACTGAGGGACCTTACAGATCATTATATTTATGGGGTACAAATAGGGTTGAAAAAAGGCAGACACAGTCCGGTAAATTTCCATGGCAACTTAAGCCCTGGAATTTGGAGAATTTTGCTTAAATTCATCAAAAAAAGTTAGCTTATAACAGTGAACCGTTTTTTGTGGGATACACAAGGCAATTCTAGGTCTTGTGGCATATTTTGGTTAAACTATCCTCAATTCAATGGAATTGTAACCCTCTGCATGCACAGTGCATTCTTCCATCACATGTACAGCTGATTCTTAAGATCTTGCACACTAATGAGATGCTATTGAGCCCATACTATTACACTCTCTGAGCCAAGGACTACATGCTTTCTGGTAAGTTTTGATTACAATACTGGGTGGGGTGAATATATTTTATACGACATACATTATTTTTTGTTAACTAGTAAACAGTAGCCTACAGCAAAGTGTGTTTAAATAATTTATAACTTGTTAACAATTTCTGCTAGTTTGTTTTTGCTACCATGTGGGTTTTAGCTTGCTTGAGCCTGCTAACTGAGGAGTGTTAATTCACCTGTTTCCATACATGTTTCATTTTAAGACATTTATCTTACAAAGGAGTTGTTTCTTCTAACTGCTTAACTATTTATCTGTACATGGAATTGTATTTGGGTTTTTTACTTGTTTTTTTTATAATCTTTACAGGAAAATGCCACAGGCATTATCTGATGTGTGGAGACATTTCACTGCAGCTAATGTAGAAGGAAAAATTGTGTACATTTGCAAATACTGTGCTAAATCATGTGCATAAAGTTCCCTCAGCGCTCACAACCTCTGACAAAAGTCCCTCTACTTCTTTTCGAGGTGAAAAGGATGAATCAGACACCTTATCGATAGCAACAGCTCAAGTTCTTTTTCCTCAATGGAGGAACGTAGTCAGAGAAATGCTGATGAATGTCTTGCTCAAGCTGTGTATGCAACTGGTTCACCTCTGGTGCTCACAGACAATGTGCATTGGAAGAGATTTCTGAATGTTCTGAAATACATCAAAAAGCGTGACGACTTCTGCCTGAAGCCCATACACACCACAGCGTACACGTTGGACCCCAAATATGCTGGCAAGAGCATTGTGTATGGTGCAAAGATCAACAAGGCCTATGGTGTCATCACTACCGTGTCTCGCCACTTTGGCCTGGATGAGGGCAAGGTTCTTGGCATCTGGCGTAGTACACTTACAAGCAAGGGCTTTGGGATGGAGATGCAGTATGGCAGTTATGCCAACATATCTCGTCAGCCACCTGGTGGAAGGGACTTTGTGGATCTGAGGCTCTTTCCCCTGTTGCCTCCATCATCCTCCAAATCCCACCAACATCAGCCGCCTCAGAGTGCAACTGGTCCTTGTTTGGGAACACACATACCAAAGCAGGCAATAGGCTGACCAATACAAGGGCTGAAAAATTGGTGGCCATCCGGGAAATTTGAGGCTTTTTGAGCCTGACAACGAGCTATCCTCAACCAGGTTGGAAAGTGACAGTGAAGATGAGGCCTCAGAGTCTGATGTTCAAGAGGTGGACATAGAGGAGGTCCAGGGAGAAGACATGGAAGCCTGAGAGGAGGACAACCAAAGCTTTAGTTTCTAGACTATAATTTTACAGATGTATGTTGAAAACATTTTTGGGAGAGGCGATAGGTCATTGGGGATCATTCATATTCCCTTCCTTTTGTTGTTCAGTGAAATCATCCCATGTGAAGAGTCAACTCACTTAATTAAAGTTACATTTGTAACTAAATTGTTTTTAAAAATTTCTATTGGAAGGATTTAATCATTTGTAATTATGTCTACTTATGATGAGGTAAAAGGTTTATGTTTCTGTCTCCATATGATATGGTAAATATATCCAATGCAAAAAAACATCTACATTTAAATGGTATTAATATTAATTTGCATATATTGCCGTTAATTCCCATATATTCCCGTTAATTCCCATGGAAAGTTTCCACCTCTGAATATTCCCCAAAATGTGCAAGTAGTCATTCAAAATTCATGTTAAAATGCTATTATTGTCAATACAATTTATTATGTGACTTTTTAAAGAACATTTTTACATCTGAACTAATTTAGGCTTGACATAACATACTTATTGACTCAAGACATTTCAGATTTAAAATTTGTAACATTTTTGAAAAAACATAATTGCACTTGGACATTGAGGCCAGTGACAACAAAAAATAAATCTATATTTAATAAAATGTTAAATTCAATCTGTCACACAGCAAAATGTGGAAAAAGTCAACAGGTGTGAATACTTTTTGAAGGTACTGTACATGGAACTCTCGGTCACCCCAGGTAACTCAAGTTAGCAATAAAAACAGATTTTAAAAACCAGATAAAATAGCACTTTCACTGTGAAGAGACTAACATTTTGATATATTTTGTATTACATTACGTATTGCATTACGTAGTGTTATATATTCTATGTATTTTATGCATTTTGTTTTGTTTCATGTTTGGACCCCAGGAAGAGTAATTGGGGATCCTCATAAAATCAGAATTGGGCTGCCTGTCTAAACGCAGCCAATGAGACACTATCTTATACCGACTTTATTTGGCTTCAATGCGCTATTGAGTCTTCACATAGGAATGCATTGTGTCATGAGATCGATGGCTTTGTCCATTCATGTACAGTGCCTTGCGAAAGTATTCGGCCCCCTTGAACTTTGCGACCTTTTGCCACATTTCAGGCTTCAAACAAAGATATAAAACTGTATTTTTTTTGTGAAGAATCAACAACAAGTGGGACACAATCATGAAGTGGAACGACATTTATTGGATATTTCAAACTTTTTTAACAAATCAAAAAGTGAAAAATTGGGCGTGCAAAATGATTCAGCCCCTTTACTTTCAGTGCAGCAAACTCTCTCCAGAAGTTCAGTGAGGATCTCTGAATGATCCAATGTTGACCTAAATGACTAATGATGATAAATACAATCCACCTGTGTGTAATCAAGTCTCCGTATAAATGCACCTGCACTGTGATAGTCTCAGAGGTCCGTTAAAAGCGCAGAGAGCATCATGAAGAACAAGGAACACACCAGGCAGGTCCGAGATACTGTTGTGAAGAAGTTTAAAGCCGGATTTGGATACAAAAATATTTCCCAAGCTTTAAACATCCCAAGGAGCACTGTGCAAGCGATAATATTGAAATGGAAGGAGTATCAGACCACTGCAAATCTACCAAGACCTGGCCGTCCCTCTAAACCTTCAGCTCATACAAGGAGAAGACTGATCAGAGATGCAGCCAAGAGGCCCATGATCACTCTGGATGAACTGCAGAGATCTACAGCTGAGGTGGGAGACTATGTCCATAGGACAACAATCAGTCGTATATTGCACAAATCTGGCCTTTATGGAAGAGTGGCAAGAAGAAAGCCATTTCTTAAAGATATCCATAAAAAGTGTCGTTTAAAGTTTGCCACAAGCCACCTGGGAGACACACCAAACATGTGGAAGAAGGTGCTCTGGTCAGATGAAACCAAAATTTAACTTTTTGGCAACAATGCAAAACGTTATGTTTGGCGTAAAAGCAACACAGCTCATCACCCTGAACACACCATCCCCACTGTCAAACATGGTGGTGGCAGCATCATGGTTTGGGCCTGCTTTTCTTCAGCAGGGACAGGGAAGATGGTTAAAATTGATGGGAAGATGGATGGAGCCAAATACAGGACCATTCTGGAAGAAAACCTGATGGAGTCTGCAAAAGACCTGAGATTGGGACGGAGATTTGTCTTCCAACAAGACAATGATCCAAAACATAAAGCAAAATCTACAATGGAATGGTTCAAAAATAAACATATCCAGGTGTTAGAATGGCCAAGTCAAAGTCCAGACCTGAATCCAATCGAGAATCTGTGGAAAGAACTGAAAACTGCTGTTCACAAATGCTCTCCATCCAACCTCACTGAGCTCGAGCTGTTTTGCAAGGAGGAATGGGAAAAAATGTCAGTCTCTCGATGTGCAAAACTGATAGAGACATACTCCAAGCGACTTACAGCTGTAATCACAGCAAAAGGTGGCGCTACAAAGTATTAACTTAAGGGGGCTGAATAATTTTGCACGCCCAATTTTTCAGTTTTTGATTTGTTAAAAAAGTTTGAAATATCCAATAAATGTCATTCCACTTCATGATTGTGTCCCACTTGTTGTTGATTCTTCACAAAAAAATACAGTTTTATATCTTTATGTTTGAAGCCTGAAATGTGGCAAAAGGTCGCAAAGTTCAAGGGGGCCGAATACTTTCGCAAGGCACTGTATACAGTCATTGATACAAATTCACTACTTTTTTTGTTGTAGAAAATCGCCCACTAATGTACAAGTAGGAACTCATTCTGCTCCAATTCCCCTCCCAACTCTCAGTTGCCCAATTCAGGGTTTTTCAAAAACCTCTCCTCTGGGATCTCTAGCCGTTCCATGCCTTTGAACTATTCCACAGCTGGCACACCTTATTTAACTCGTCAACTAATTATCAAGTCCTTGAATAGGTGAATCAGGTGAGCTAGTTCAAGGCTAGATCAAAATTGTGAAATGTGTGGGGGTCCCTGAGGAGAGGTATGAAAACCACTGCCTTCAATCAAGCCCTCCTAGAGAGGAACAAAGGAAAGCAGAGGTAGGTAGTCAACTAGGCCCACTCAAGACCCAGGACATTCAAATCTGGCCACTAATTTCCTACTGCAATCACTTCATCATCCATGGAATTAGGCTAAAATCGCAGTAGCTAATGCCCATTTGAACGTAACAAAATGCAGTGGACCCTCATAAAACCAGCATCCAAATCAAACTCTGTGAATACTCATCAGTTGGAAAAACCAGACTACACTTTTGGTGATCTTCATTCAAATGGGCATTTTTCTCTTCTTTTCACGTATGTCAGATGACTTCAGACCAAGGTCACTAGGTGTTTACAGAGAATGAATGACATATCTCCAGTGATTATGCTGGTTTGTTTATGAAGGAAACATGAGAGAGGTATACAGTAACATGGCTACTCAGCGCTAGATGAGCTAGCTTATCATTCTGACCTACTTTATGAATGGGATGGAGACAGATAATGCCTGTCCTCTAAATAGCTAATAACTAGCCAAATTGCTTCATGTACATTAGCCTGTATCTGAAGTATTATAAATACGTTTATTTCAAACAACCCAATAGCCAAGGACAGTTCGGAGGTGGATGTACTGTATGTATGTACAATGCTTCTGAAACAAGTAGTGCTTTTTGTGTTGTTGTACTGAAATGAATTTTCACAAGAGGAATCCTCATAGGAAATGTGATGGATGAAGACAATGGGCTACGGATATCATATCATGTGGTGCGTCTTTGCGCTGCCTCTTCAGTCTGCACGTAGCATGTAGCCAAGGAGGGCTGCCTGAATGCTTGCTGCCTCCTCATTAAAATGGATGACAGATCAGTCTGCACACTGCACTGCAGCCCCGGCCACATCCATTTCACCTATTAACATCTGCACTCCCCAGTCTCCTCCCTGCTAAACCACCAGTGAAATGGCCTCCTCTCTCAGCTGCAGACAATGAGATAACCAGGCAGTAGTGAACAGAACAAGAAAAGTAGAGAACGAGAGAGAGCGAGAGAGACAGAAACAGATTTGGAGATTGGAGAAAAGGAATGGCTGCTGCCGAGCTGAGGTGAGGAAAAGCTGCATCAGAAAAAAAGGAAAGATGGCTGCTGCCGAGCTGAGGAAAAACTGCAGCAGAGGAAAGAGAATCGCAGGGCCTAGTGCAAGAATACGGCCAATAAAAGCAAAGCTGTCTGACATAGAAAAAATGATATTTAATGCAGAGAGATGAAGAATACTGTACTGTATACATATTGACGCCCAGCTATATTAACCCCAGTTTCATGTATATGCTGTTCTCACCACCACCCCTTTCAAGTGCACATACAGTACATCTACCTACAGAGTAACTCACATTAGGAAACACAGCAGTAGAAAGAAACATGAAACAGTCCTCACCCTGTGATCTGTAGCCAGCCTGTCCCCAGCCAGCCACTACTGTAGTCACAAAACCACCTTCCTTCCTTCCTGCTACCACACAGTCAGTCAGGCACAACAACCACCCCCCCTTTTCCTGCAGAAAAAAATCAATTTCCCAAAGCAGGCAGGGCCCAAAAAGAGGCAGAGAGATGGAGGTGGTGTGCTCCCGATCAGTCATCCATTTCCTCCTGTCCTGCACCATCACCAGCTGACTGACAATGACCCTGTGCTGTGAGACAGGCCTCCAGAGTTGCAGTCTCATCCCCTCTCCCCTGCCTGAGCACTGCTCTCTCTGCCTTCAGCGAGGTGGCCAGCCCTGCTTGCCCCACATCCCACAGCCTACACCCTGTATCCCATAGCCTAAACCCCCACACCCAGTGTACTGTACCACCACCATACTGCTGGGGATCGATGGTGCCTTTCTGCAGCCTCCTCTGCTAGGCTACAGCCTTCTAGTTTGGCTGCCATTATTAAGCAGCCAGGGAAGCTCTCTCTCCCCCTGTAGCACAGAGCCGGCATTGTTCCTCAGCCCTCTGTCTGCTGGCTCAAACCTGTTTCAGCCGGTTCCGGTCACCACACATAAAGCCTGCTCTGCTGCAGTACAGCTACACACACACAGACAGGCAGAAAGAGACACAGCTAGCGCCCACTTCTCAGGCTGATCACAGAGCACTGATACTGCACCATTTTGACCTGAAATACAACATCTGGTTAAAAGATAAGAGATGATTAAAAAGGTAATAGTTCTCTGGGTTCAAAATACAAAAGGTTTGAAGAGATCCTTGTCCAAAACAAATCTGGAATCCAGGTCATTACCCCAGCAACAAAAAAACAGCTAGGCCTCGAGAGTACAAACCATAACATCCTCCTCTGGGTTGTGCAACGGGACAAAATACACACGCAGTTAGAAATCTAACTCTGTTACAGATACAAAACGAGATGTCAGGAAAAAAGGACACAGCTCAAAACACAGACAATAATACCGCCTGAATCCGGATGGCTTATTATGTGAGTCATGACAGTTACGATTCCTGGTCTGGGATGAGGACGTGCCACAACGCTGGGTGAAAATGGAGAGGGAGGAGGCTGAAGCAGCCATGACAGAGTAGTAGTAGTGGTAAAACCTTGGTCTATACGTGGCCTGCTTGTCTGCATGAGCCCCAGTGTTTTAGTACAGCCCTCGGCTGAGCTGGTGAGGGTCTCTCCACCTCTATCCTCTCTATTCCATGCCCATGGTTCCCTAATCTCTGTCCTAGAGAGGCTGATCTTTGTCATGATAATCCCTGTAGCCTCAGGCAATTGAGCATCCCATCCGTCTGTCTGTGATAAATGACAAGGAAAACAAAGGGCCATCATGATGCCACACACCCTATCCCTGTCACAGGCACAATACATGCAGACACACACAATATATATATATATAATATATATGTATCTGATATAGATATATAGATATATATATATACACACAAATACTAGGGGAGGAAAAGGAGATTGTGCCATACCCTCGTGATCCCCTGACTCTGATTTTCCACTAAGAGAGGAGAAATCTTCCTGTTGAGGCCTGCTTCATAAACACAGAGTCAATCCAGACTAGCAGCCCCCATCCTGCCAGGCAGCCCCCTATAAACAGTGTTCTTGTGCCTCTGCTCTGTGGCTGCAGTAGGTCAGCCAGTCCAGGCTGCTCCCTCCAGACGAAGCCGAGCGCTGCATGGAAAAAGGGGGCAGTGTTCGACAGGCGAATCAGGCCTTTTGTCTATGCATGTATGTGCAGGGTAAGGGGGTGAGGGGACTCTCCAGGCTCTCTCGGCTACGGCAGGGAGCAGCAGCTGGTGCAGGAAGGAGAGCAGAGAGGGGAAAGGAAAATATAGAAATATGAGAAGAGGGCACAAAGAAAAGGATACCAAGAAATCTCCTAAGTCTCTCTTGACCAATGACAAATATAGGCTAAATATTGACTTGAAGAAAATAGGGCCTAGTATGGTCTGTGCGGTCTGCATATTGTAGAGATATTGTCATCAATTGATACTGATAGGCTACTTACTCAAATAATTTAACAAAGGCTCACTTTGTACATGGTCCTGCATAATGCAATTATTTAAAACCATGTTCTTTCTGAGTAATTACAAAGATAAATAGCAGACTATAGGCTAACTACTTTAAAAAGACAGCACATTATTGTTTATGTTATATAACAGAACCTCACAAGGCCCGGGCCTGTACCTATAAAGTCATCAACCCAAACCCCAGATTCAGACAATTCATCAACCAACACCTGAACAATAGATTATTACCTACCTGGGTGGTGGGTATGGTGACAGATTAGCACATAGCTGTCTCTCTGCAGAATGTTTTTTATATATGACAGCAGCTCACTCTCAGACAATGAAGTCATGGGTAGCCCCTTCTGTAATAGGTTCAGCACCTTTCCATCAGCAACACATCAAAATGCAAAGGCATCAGACTGCATTTTATCTAAGAGGGGGATATAAACTGCCCTGCTCCAGACTGTTGTTTCCAGATGTTGAACATGTATGTTCATAATAAAGAAAGGCCTATAAAATACCCCCCCTGCTCACTGCTCTCCGGTGAAGTCTATTCTTTTCTGAGCTGAGCAGAGCAGAGGTTGCTGCTCAGTGCTGCCCACCCCCAAGATTGCCATTGTCACGTGATGAGAAATATTGCCTTGACGCTTGATCATAACGATATCTCAAGTCAGCAGATCAGCCATGTCGTACCTATTATAATGTAGACAAATCAATATCGGAACGTTACGTATGTAAGGTCGTAGGTATCAGACGTTTATTTTATGGATACTTTGTTTTGACAAGATGTGATGACGTTGAAAATCAGAACACAGTTTTCTCACACCCAGAATGCATTTCGCGGTCGTTCAAACGTGTAAAAATAAATAACGCTTTCTTCGGGGAAATATTGATCGTCTTGTTGGCGGTGTCATCACCGATATATTTCAATGAGCATTCGTTACGAGTCTCGCTTTTATTTTATTTTTTTAATCTGATATATTTGATATAAGTGAACTGCGCTAGCTAACTGGCTAGTTTCTTCTAAGAGCTGCACTTAATTATCAGCTAAATCCATGCAAAGAAATCATCTCGTCCATGGTTCAATGTCATACTATACTTACCCGCATCCTCCGTGATTAAAACGGTCATTAATTATTAGGAATGCTGGCTTTGTGTAACTACATTAGAAACGTAAATACTCGAAAGTATTCTGTTTGAATCTTTTGGCAAAATGTATTTTTGGATAGAGCTGTAGACTTGAGTGTCAGTTCCTGATGTGTGTCAGTCATGTATCAACTCAGCACTCCATCATCACCGTTACAATTGTTCATATTTTCAGCTTGGCAATTATTTTTTAGCATTTGCTTGTTTTCAGAGTTATGCAGCAGCATAATAATGCAGAATTGAATTCAACAGGTTTAGATTTTTTTTTTACATCCTTTGTGCTGCACCTTTGGTCTTGATAAATCAATTAATCAATCACATGTATTTATAAAGCCATTTATATATCAGCAGAGAGCACAAAGTGGTGTACAGAAACCCAGCCTAAAACCCCAAACAGCAAGCGATGCAGATGTTGAAGTACTTCATTGTAGAAGAGCTACAAATGGAAAAACATGTGGTGTTTTTTATTACAGGAATAAGGAATCTAAAAATGGTTGTGGCAAAAGGCTTTAATGATCTCTGTTCCTATGTGACACCTTTGTTAGCCGGAGGTCCTTGATGGGCTACTACACTAGATCATTTTGTCAAAACGATATATGGCTTTCCTATGACATCATGTGACCTTTTCATCATATTTTCCTTCAGGTCTTTTTGGCTATTGTTGTTCATATTGGTCTTCATTTTTGAGGAAATGCAGTTTATTTAAATTCACGTAACAAAATGTATCCCCCCTTTTTTTTTGACTACTTGTACATAGGCTACATGGGAAGTAAACAATTTTAAAAAGTTACTTTGTAAAGTTATTCAAACAATATCTGTGTTTGAATATAACACTTGTCTTGCTTCAATGAAGGTTTTTACACACGTATCAATATAATTATTTCATGTGCAAGGTAGCTATCATTTTGTCATTATTTCAACAAGTGTGATTTCATTTCAGGTAGTTGAATGGAAGGACACCTCATATTTCATATTTGACTCATCCTACCAGTCAGCGATGTGACAGTCAACAAAGGTTTTAATTAACACTGGCTGCCCCTTAAATTACCCGTATTACCCATTAAAACGCCACTGTGGACGTGTATCAAAAAGTGGACGAATGAAATGTGGGGCTTTTTTAGTCATGTTTGCAAATGTCAAGTAATTGTAGTTCTTCTCAACAATATACATGGGATCCTGTAATATGACTCCCGTCTAGCCTGCTCCAAGCGATTAGAGGGAGCCGCTATGTAATATGAAAATACAGTATATTTGACTCTTGCAAAAACAATTGCTACATTCAACCTCTAAAGTGTGTTGAAATGAATATCCGCAAAATTCACTCAACACTGCCATCTAGTGTTCATGCTAGACAGATACAAAGTGTCCGTCTACAACGTCACTTATCTCATATGTTGGTCAACTAGTGGGAAATCAATCAACTCGTCGTGACATGTGTCGTGATCGATGGTTGTCATTGATGCCGCATTCACAACAACTGGGACTCGGAAAAATACGAGGTCAAATCATGACGTAAGTCTAGAGGCCCGAGTTGGATGACCGTCAAATCGATTTTTTTTCAGTCGGAGCTTGTTTTTTTCCGAGTTACCAGTTGCTTTGAACGTCTTGATGTCGGAAGTCGGAGTTATCCGAGTTCCCAGTTGTTTTGGACGCGGCATAAAATACCGATGACGTAACAAGTGATCGTTCAAATGACAGCTAATAATTACGTGTGGCCTGAGTTGACTGTGATGCCTATGGCATGAGTAGATGAGCCGGTCTCTGTCTGTCTGACTTTCTATGTGATCATTATCTTATCATTATTCAGACTATTGAATGGCTGATAGCTGCAGAAGTGTTCATGCCAATATCTGGTCACAAACATCTGACTGTATCGTGAGACATATGTTCTAATAAATATTCAATATGACTCATATTTCTACTTTTCTATTAGTATATTCTAGGACATTGTGAAAAGAGAACGAAGACAAAACATTACATAGAACATCTCCGGAAACAAGTTGTTACATTGACTAAAAAATAACTGACAATATGTGAAACATTGCCAAAGACTCCAGCCACCCAAGTCTCTCTGCTACCGCAAGGCAAGCTGTGTTGGTCCAAAAGGCTTCTTAACAGCTTCTACCCCCAAGCCATAAGACTGCTGAACAACTAATCAAATGGCTACCTGGACTATTTGCATTGATCCCCCCTTTGTTTTTACACTGCTGCTACTTGCTGTTTATTATCTATGAATAGTCACTTTACCACTACCTACATGTACATATTACCTCAATTACCTCGACTAACCCACACATTGACTCGGTACCCCCTGAATATACAGCCTCGTTATTGTTATTTTATTGTTGCTCTTTATGTTTTTTTTAAATTTAAATAACTCTTATTTTTCTTCAAATTGCATTGTTGGTTAAGGGCTTGTAAGTAAGCATTTCACAGTAAGGTCAACCATGTGACAAATAACATTTGATTTGATGATTTGATGTGATATGCTCAGATCTGACTAACTCATGATCTTCTAATGACAGAGCCTTTATAGTGATCTAAAATACACCCAACTAAAATATAAACGCAACATGTAAAGTGTTGTTTCCATGTTTCATGAACTGATATAAAAGATCCCAGGAACGTTCTATGTGCACAAAAACCTTATTTCTCTCAAATGTTGTGCATTTGTTTACATCCATGTTAGTGAGCATTTTTCCTTTGCCAAGATAATCCATCCACCTGACAGGTGTGGCATATCAAGAAGCTGATTAAACAGCATGATCATTACACAGGTGCAACTTGAGCTGGGGACAATAAAAGGCCACTCAAAAACGTGCAGTTTTGTCACACAACACATTGCCACAGATGTCTTAAATGTTGAAGGAGCGTGCAATTGGCATGCTGACTGCAGGAATGTCCACCAGAGCTGTTGCCAGAGAATTTCATGTTAATTTCTCTACCAACGTCGTTTTAGAGAATTTGGCAGTATGTCTAACTGGCCTCACAACCACCGATCATGTGTAACCACGCCAGCCCAGGACCTCCACATCTGGCTTCTTCACCTGCGGGATCGTTTGAGACCAGCCACCTGGACAGCTGACAAAACTGAGGAGTATTTCTGTCAGTAATGAAGCCCTTATGTGGGGAAAAACTCATTCGGATTGCCTGGCTCCTCAGTGGGTGGGCCTATGCCCCACCCATGGATGTGCCCCTGCCCAGTCATGTGAAATCCAAAGATTAGGGCCTAATTAATTTATTTCAATTGACAGATTGACAGATTTCTATATGAACTGTAACTCAGTAAAATTGTTAAAATTGCTGCATTGTTGCTTTTATATTTTTGTTCAGTATAGTTCCATCGGAGCCTGACTTTTTCCTATGGCCCAAACTGACTCATAATGTTTCCACTTATAGGTTATTCTCTTGATGTCATCCAATGAGGAAGAGCTGAGTACCAGGCCAACTCACCAACTTCCTGCGGGGCTTTCCTGAGATGTGACAATGCCCCCGGGCACCACTCAACCTTATCAGACCAAATGTTATCTGTATGTACCTTCAAAAGACCGGCGAGTGGACAACGGATCTGTCAACACTAATCCTCTATTACTTTACCTCTGCAATGATCTGTATGTCAATACAGGATATGAATGTCATCATTCGAGTATGAATGTTTCGCAAGGATGTGTACTTACAGTAATAGACTCATTTAATTGAATGAAATAACATGGACATGTTTTGTACATGTTGTTGATCTTTCCTATTCACTGATGCAGATTCCATAATATCATTTCTGCATGGTAACCAACCAATGGTTGTGTGGGTCATTCATTCATCATTGTGTCTAAATTAATGAACAAAAGTCAAACCACTTTTGTTTGTTAGCCTTGACCCTACAGTACCATTCCTGACACCTGTTGTCAGCTGTGTTTCTACCAGTCTCCAATATAAAACCTCTTTCAGCTGTGTTCCGACCGGTCTCCAATATAAAACCTTCTTTCAGCTGTGTTCCTACCGGTCTCCAATATAAAACCTTCTTTCAGCTGTGTTTCTACCAGTCTCCAATATAAAACCTCTTTCAGCTGTGTTTCCGACCGGTCTCAATATAAAACCTCTTTCAGCTGTGTTTCTACCAGTCTCAATATAAAACCTCTTTCAGCTGTGTTCCGACCCGGTCTCAATATAAAACCTCTTTCAGCTGTGTTTCTACCAGTCTCCAATATAAAACCTTCTTTCAGCTGTGTTCCTACCGGTCTCAATATAAAACCTTCTTTCAGCTGTGTTCCTACCGGTCTCAATATAAAACCTTCTTTCAGCTGTGTTCCTACCGGTCTCCAATATAAAACCTTCTTTCAGCTGTGTTCCTACCGGTCTCCAATATAAAACCTTCTTTCAGCTGTGTTCCTACCGGTCTCCAATATAAAACCTTCTTTCAGCTGTGTTCCTACCGGTCTCCAATATAAAACCTTCTTTCAGCAGTATATTTTTATTTATTTAACTAGGCAAGTCAGTTAAGAACAAATTCTTATTTTCAATGACGGCCTAGGAACAGTGGGTTAACTGCCTTGTTCAGGGGCAGAACGACAGATTTTTACCTTGTCAGCTCGGGGATTTGAACTTGCAACCTTTCGGTTCTTAGTCTAACCACTAGGTTTCGTATCGAAACCCATTGTGAGAATCTTAACACTTGGACAGAAGTTAGTGTGTCACCGGATAGGTGCGGCTGGTCTTATTCACATCCAGTGGAATAGAACTGCAATTACTAAATAGCCAGCTATTGGTGTAACGTTTAGTTTGTTTCTAATGTGGGTGATGAAATGTATTCTATTCTACTCTAATGTATTCCATGTAATCGTATTCTATTCTAGGCCTACTCTACTCTAATGTATTCCATGTAATTGTATTCTACTCTAGGCCTACTCTACTCTAATGTATTCCATGTAATTGTATTCTATTCCTACTCTACTCTAATGTATTCCATGTAATTGTATTCTATTCTAGGCCTACTCTACTCTAATGTATTCCATGTAATTGTACTCTACTCTAGGCCTACTCTACTAATGTATTCCATGTAATTGTATTCTATTCTAGGCCTACTCTACTCTAATGTATTCCATTTAATGTGATTCTACTCTAGGCCTACTCTAATGTATTCCATGTAATTGTATTCTATTCTAGGCCTACTCTACTCTAATGTATTCCATGTAATTGTATTCTATTCTAGTATTCCATGTAATTGTATTCTATTCTAGGCCTACTCTACTCTAATGTATTCCATGTAATTGTATTCTATTCTAGGCCTACTCTACTCTAATGTATTCCATGTAATTGTATTCTATTCTAGGCCTACTCTACTCTAATGTATTCCATGTAATTGTATTCTATTCTAGGCCTATTCTAATGTATTCCATTTAATGGATTCTACTAGGCCTACTCTACTCTAATGTATTCCATGTAATTGTATTCTATTCTAGGCCTACTCTACTCTAATGTATTCCATGTAATTGTATTCTACTCTAGGCCTACTCTACTCTAATGTATTCCATGTAATTGTATTCTATTCTAGGCCTACTCTACTCTAATGTATTCCATGTAATTGTATTCTATTCTAGGCCTACTCTACTCTAATGTATTCCATGTAATTTTATTATACTCTAGGCCTACTCTACTCTAATGTATTCCATTTAATGTGATTCTATTCTAGGCCTACTCTACTCTAATGTATTCCATTTAATGTGATTCTACTTTACTCTATCTAATGTATTCCATGTAATTTTATTCTACTCTAGGCCTACTCTACTCTAATGTATTCCATTTAATTGTATTCTACTCTAGGCCTACTCTACTCTAATGTATTCCATTTAATGTGATTCTACTCTAGGCCTATTCTACTCTAATGTATTCCATGTAATTTTATTCTACTCTAGGCCTATTCTACTCTAATGTATTCCATGCAATTGTATTCTATTCTAGGCCTACTCTACTCTAATGTATTCCATGTAATTGTATTCTATTCTAGGCCTACTCTACTCTAATGTATTCCATGTAATTGTATTCTATTCTAGGCCTACTCTACTCTAATGTATTCCATGTAATTGTACTCTACTCTAGGCCTACTCTACTCTAATGTATTCCATGTAATTGTATTCTATTCTAGGCCTACTCTACTCTAATGTATTCCATTTAATGTGATTCTACTCTAGGCCTACTCTACTCTAATGTATTCCATGTAATTGTATTCTATTCTAGGCCTACTCTACTCTAATGTATTCCATGTAATTGTATTCTACTCTAGGCCTACTCTACTCTAATGTATTCCATGTAATTGTATTCTATTCTAGGCCTACTCTACTCTAATGTATTCCATGTAATTGTAATTTAGGCCTATTACTCTAATGTATTCCATGTAATTGTATTCTATTCTAGGCCTACTCTACTCTAATGTATTCCATTTAATTGTATTCTATTCTAGGCCTACTCTACTCTAATGTATTCTCTAATGTATTCCATTTACTCTATCTAATGTATTCCATGTAATTGTATTCTATTCTAGGCCTACTCTACTCTAATGTATTCCATGTAATTGTATTCTACTCTAGGCCTACTCTACTCTAATGTATTCCATGTAATTGTATTCTATTCTAGGCCTACTCTACTCTAATGTATTCCATGTAATTGTATTCTATTCTAGGCCTACTCTATTAATGTATTCCATGTAATTTTATTATACTCTAGGCCTACTTACTCTAATGTATTCCATTTAATGTGATTCTATTCTAGGCCTACTCTACTCTAATGTATTCCATTTAATGTGATTCTACTCTAGGCCTACTCTACTCTAATGTATTCCATGTAATTTTATTCTACTCTAGGCCTATTCCTAATGTATTCCATTTAATTGTATTCTACTCTAGGCCTACTCTACTCTAATGTATTCCATTTAATGTGATTCTACTCTAGGCCTATTCTACTCTAATGTATTCCATGTAATTTTATTCTACTCTAGGCCTATTCTACTCTAATGTATTCCATGCAATTGTATTCTATTCTAGGCCTACTCTACTCTAATGTATTCCATGTAATTGTATTCTATTCTAGGCCTACTCTACTCTAATGTATTCCATTTTGTATTCTATTCTAGGCCTACTCTACTCTAATGTATTCCATTTAATGTGATTCTACTCTAGGCCTACTCTACTAATGTATTCCATGTAATTTTATTCTACTCTAGGCCTATTCCTAATGTATTCCATTTAATGTGATTCTATTCTAGGCCTACTCTACTCTAATGTATTCCATTTAATGTGATTCTACTCTAGGCCTACTCTACTCTAATGTATTCCATGTAATTTTATTCTACTCTAGGCCTACTCTACTCTAATGTATTCCATTTAATGTGATTCTACTCTAGGCCTATTCTACTCTAATGTATTCCATGTAATTTTATTCTACTCTAGGCCTATTATACTCTAATGTATTCCATGCAATTGTATTCTATTCTAGGCCTACTCTACTCTAATGTATTCCATGTAATTGTATTCTATTCTAGGCCTACTCTACTCTAATGTATTCCATGTAATTGTATTCTATTCTAGGCCTACTCTACTCTAATGTATTCCATTTAATGTGATTCTACTCTAGGCCTACTCTACTCTAATGTATTCCATGTAATTTTATTCTACTCTAGGCCTACTCTACTCTAATGTATTCCATGTAATTTTATTCTACTCTAGGCCTACTCTACTCTAATGTATTCCATGTAATTGTATTCTATTCTACTCTAATGTATTCCATGTAATTTTATTCTACTCTAGGCCTACTCTACTCTACTGAAGGGGGATACATCAGATGCACAACTGAATGCATTCAACTGAAATGTGTGTTTCGCATTTAACCCAATCTCTCAGAGAGTTGCAGGGGCTACCTTAATCGACATCATCGGCACCTGGGGAGCAGTTGTTGGGGGTTAACTGCCTTGCTCAAGGGCAGAACAGCAGATTTTTCCACCTTGCCTGGCTCAGGGATTCAAACCACTGACCCAACGCTCTTTACCGCTAGGCTACCTAATGTTTTCAATTTGATTTTATTATTCTCTACTCTCGTCTCTTATACTGTTGTCACACCCTGACCGTAGTATTCTTTTTTTCTTTATTATTTTGGTTAGGTCAGGGTGTGACGAGGTTGATATATGTGTTTTTGTCCTGTCTAGGGTTTTTGTATGTTTATGGGGTTGCAACTCGTCTAGGTGTTTTTATGTCTCTGGTTGCCTAGATTGGTTCTCAATCAGAGGCAGCTGTTTATCGTTGTCTCTGATTGGGGACCATATTTAGGTAGCCATATTCCTTGGGTATTTTGTGGGTTAGTGTCTATGTAAAGTTGCCTGTGTCAGCACTAGTGTTTATAGTGTCACGGTCATTTTGTTAGTTTGTTTAAGTGTTCTTCCTCTTAATAAAGAGGAATGTATTCTCATCACGCTGCGCCTTGGTCTCCTCGTTACAACAAACGTGACAACTGTACTATACAGTCGTGGCCAAAAGTTTTGAGAATGACACAAATATTAATTTCCACAAAGTTTGCTGCCTCAGTTTGTATGATGCCAATTTGCATATACTCCAGAATGTTATGAAGAGTGATCAGATGAATTGCAATTAATTGCAAAGTCCCTCTTTGCCATGCAAATGAACTGAATCCCCCAAAAACATTTCCACTGCATTTCAGCCCTGCCACAAAAGGACCAGCTGACATCATGTGAGTGATTCTCTCGTTAACACATGTGTAAGTGTTGACGAGGACAAGGCTGGAGATCACTCTGTCATGCGGATTGAGTTTGAATAACAGACTGGAATCTTCAAAAGGAGGGTGGTGCTTGGAATTATTGTTCTTCTTCTGTCAACCATGGTTACCTGCAAGGAAACACCTGCCGACATCATTGCTTTGTACAAAAAGGGCTTCACAGGCAAGGATATTACTGCCAGTAAGATTGCACCTAAATCATCCATTTATCGGATCATCAAGAACTTCAAGGAGAGCGGTTCAATTGTTGTGAAGAAGGCTTCAGGGCGCCCAAGAAAGTCCAGCAAGCGCCAGGACCGTCTCTTAAAGTTGGTTCAGCTGCGGGATTGGGGCACCACCAGTACAGAGCTTGGTCACCAACGGCAGCAGGCAGGTGAGACTGCATCTGCACGCACAGTGAGGCAAAGACTTTTGGAGGATGGCCTGGTGTCAAGAAGGGCAGCAACGAAGCCACTTCTCACCAGGAAAAACATCAGGGACATACTGATATTCTGCAAAAGGTACAGGGATTGGACTGCTGAGGACTGGGGTAAAGTCATTTTCTCTGATGAATCCCCTTTCCGATTGTTTGGGGCATCCGGAAAAAAGCTTGTCCGGAGAAGACAAGGTGAGCGTTACCATCAGTCCTGTGTCATGCCAACAGTAAAGCATCCTGAGACCATTCATGTGTGGGGTTGCTTCTCAGACAAGGGAGTGGGCTCACTCATAGTTTTGCCTAAGAACACAGCCATGAATAAAGAATGGTACCAACACATCCTCCGAGAGCAACTTCTCCCAACCATCCAGGAACAGTTTGGTGATGAACAATGCCTTTTCCAGCATGATGGAGCACCTTGCCATAAGGCAAAAGAGAGAACTAAGTGACTCGGGAAACAAAACATCAATATTTTGGATACATGGCCAGGAAACTCCCATTGAGAACTTGTGGTCAATCCTCAAGAGGAGGGTGGACAAACAAAAACCCACAAATTCTGACAAACTCCAAGCATTGATTATGCAAGAATGGGCTGCCATCAGTGGCCCAGAAGTTAATTGACAGCATGCCAGGGCGGATTGCAAAGGTCTTGAAAAAGAAGGGTCAACACTGCAAATATTGACTCTTTGCATCAACTTCATGTAATTGTCAATAAAAGCCTTTGACACATGAAATGCTTGTAATTATACTTCAGTATTCCATGGTAACACCTGACAAAAATATATAAAGACACTGAAGCAGCAAACTTTGTGGAAATTAATAATTGTGTCATTCTCAAAACTTTTGGCCACGACTGTACTCTACTCTACTATACTATACTGGACTATAGTCTACCGTACTCTACTGTACTATACTCTACTGGACTCTGCTATACTCTGCTGTACTCTACTGTACTATACTGTACTCTACTATACTCTAATATACTCTACTCTACTGTACTACAGCAGGTAGCCTAGTGGTTAGAGCCTTGGGCCAGTAACCGAAAGGTTTCTGGATTGAATCCCCGAGCTGACAAGGTACAAATCTGTCGTTCTGCCCCTGAACAAGGCAGTTAACTCACTGTTCCCCGGTAGACCGTCATTGTAAATAAGAATTTGCTCTTAACTGACTTGCCTAGTTAAATGTAAAAAAATACTATACTGTATTACACATTTTGTTTTATTTGTTCTACTCTGGGCCTACCCCACTCTACTCTAGGCCTACTCCCCTCCATTCCACTCTACCCCACTCTACTCTAGGCCTACTCCACTCCACTCTACTCCACTACTCTAGGCCTACTCCACCCCTCTCTACTCCACTCTACTCTACTCTACTCCACTCTACTCTAGACCTACTCCACTCCACTCTACTCTAGGTCTATCCACTCTACTCTACTCCACTCTACTCTAGGCCTACTCCACTCCAATCTACACCACTCCACTCCACTCCCTCCACTCCACTCTACTCTACTCTACTCCACTCCACTCTAGGCCTACTCCACTCCACTCTACTCCACTATACTCTACTCTACTCTACTCCACTCCTCTCTACTCCACTCCACTCTACTTTAGGCCTACTCTACTCTACTCTACTCTACTCTACTCTACTCTACTCTACTCTACTCTACTCCAGTCTAGGCCTACTCTACTCTATCTAATCCACTCCATTTAGTTGTATTATATTCTAATCTAGCATACTGTAACTGATCACCAGAACACATGGCATGACACTGGCCATCACACAGCCTAGTGAAGAACTGGCATACTGTAACTGGTCACCAGAACACAGGGCATGACACTGGCCATCACACAGCCTAGTGAAGAACTGGCATACTGTAACTGGTCACCAGAACACAGGGCATGACACTGGCCATCACACAGCCTAGTGAAGAACTGGCATACTGTAACTGATCACCAGAACACAGGGCATGACACTGGCCATCACACAGCCTAGTGAAGAACTGGCATACTGTAACTGGTCACCAGAACACAGGGCATGACACTGGCCATCACACAGCCTAGTGAAGAACTGGCATACTGTAACTGGTCACCAGAACACAGGGCATGACACTGGCCATCACACAGCCTAGTGAAGAACTGGCATACTGTAACTGGTCACCAGAACACAGGGCATGACACTGGCCATCACACAGCCTAGTGAAGAACTGGCATACTGTAACTGGTCACCCAGAACACAGGGCATGACACTGGCCATCACACAGCCTAGTGAAGAACTGGCATACTGTAACTGGTCACCAGAACACAGGGCATGACACTGGCCATCACACAGCCTAGTGAAGAACTGGCATACTGTAACTGGTCACCAGAACACAGGGCATGACACTGGCCATCACACAGCCTAGTGGGGAACTGGCATACTGTAACTGGTCACCAGAACACAGGGCATGACACTGACCATCACACAGCCTAGTGAAGAACTGGCATACTGTAACTGGTCACCAGAACACAGGGCATGACACTGACCATCAAACAGCCTAGTGAAGAACTGTAATAAGTAATATGAATTAATAACCTGCTGTAAGGGGAAGCAATTAACTGCCTGTTATTAATAACAGACTGTCGCAAATGGCACCCTATTTGCTACATAGTGCACTACCCCTTATAGGGAATATATAGGAAATAGGTTGCCACTTGGAATGTCCCAGGCTATACAGGCTCTGCAAAGAGGAAAAAACAACCCGTCAATGTTAATGAAATGACGCTGACGTGCAAATGCAATCTCTACACACACATTATCCAGGCGTGTTTCGTAATGGCAGGTTATCACAATTTGTCACATTTTCATTTAACATCATGGGTGTATTTTTTTTTTTTAAGGATCTCTGACGTATAACACTCAGGAAAGGCATTTAACTTTCAACGTCGCCTACTTCAGAGCTATCGCTCTTATGGAGTCACTCCCGTATAACTTCGCAAAGACAACAAACTTGAAGGTCGGTCGCGGTATTATATAAATGAACTGATTATGGAAGACCACCATTAGTTTAGGAATTTTTCAACTGGACGGATATACAGCCAATAAGGATTATAATACCTTATTGTTACGCTTGTTCCTCTCTCTGCGATATAATGGGCGACCTGTGCCATGCATGGACCTACAAACCTTCCTTATCGATTGCTATTATATTGGTATCAATTTTATGTATGGTGCATTGTTCAGAGAATACTGGAGCCATTGGAAAAGTGTTCCCACGAGGGAATCACTGGGCAGTAGGTAAGATACCTATTATTGTTGCTATTTATATTACAGAATAATATATTATTATTTATAATAAAATTACAAAGTGTTATTATTGTTATGATCTACTTCGGTTTTGAGATTCTGCTGGATAGATGAAAAGTTTGTTTCGAGATAAATAAATAAAATGTAACGATGGGAAACCACTGCACAAATCATGTTTAATGGTGAAACAATTTTCTGATTGAATTGTTGAGCTGATGTATATAAAAAAAATAGGACTTAATGTGGACAGTCGAATGTTGCCTTTGTTTTGATTAATCACCTTGGTTACCCAGAAAAAGGAGTATTCTATTTGGTGGGCAAGTTACATTTCCTGTGAAAAGTTTAGTTGAAATGTTCCTGGGTGAGAAAGCTCAGAGCAAACGAAGACATTGTGACGCAGGACATCGGTTGTTCAAATAACAACCCAGCGTTGAATGTCTTACTCTCCAAACCAGAATTGGACTCAAAGAACACTAACTTCAATATTCAATCTTCCTCAATGTCCATCCGTACATTCTTTATGTATAAACCTTTTTTATTAGGTCACTTGATGGGGAAGAAAAGCCTTGACAGTCTCTCTGGATCAGAAGATAGCAGCAACAGGGACAATATACCGTCTTCAGAGGAAGACACGCTGTTGGATAGATATGTGCAGCCGTCCAAGCTGGTGCAAGGCTTCATCAGGACTCTCTGGGGACTGGAGAACAAGAGGCAGAACCAGACCCAGAGACAGGGACAGGAACATGTTCTCTCTCGAATGGGGGTACTCAAGACCACAAAGTGGGAAGAGACAGATAGACACCGATACCTCAAACAGGTTAGTAATGGTGAGAGGTTAGTGTCAATTAGGTGAATGTTGTTGTTCCGGTCTTTCCCTTTACAGTATGTAGCCTATGTATTCATCGCATCCCTAATATCCAGTAGGCTATTTATCAGAATATAAATGTTTGACTTCATTCTTAACTTAATGTTCAGTAGAAACAACATATTTATGAAGTATAATTATTTAAAAACGCATGTTTATGAAGACAGATTATTTAAAACCGGTAATGATATTTTATTGCAGGTTTACGTGGTTCAGGTATGAGTGCTACATTGTTGTATTTCTGCGTTTCCTCTCCGTAGCTGACAGACCTCATTCGATTGGCTTTCAACATGAAGGAGAACACTATCTTCAACTGAAGACAGGCAGTCAGCTCTAGTCTGCAGCTGTCCTATGATGAACGACACTACACGCCTCAGAGACTCAGTTCGAGTCGTTGCATCCAGCGCACCTGTTCACAATATTTTGAAAACAATATAGCCTATATTAGAGTTGACTTTATATGATATATAATAACATAATTATCATAATAATTACATGACGTCATCTACTATTTATTGTATCCCCCTCAAAATACTACTCCCCCCCATCAACAACAATGTGTAAGGAACATTGAATAAATCTGAAATTGTTGTGATAACTGCATTGTGGATATCTGGGTGTTCCTTTACATAACCATACAGAGGTATCCAAAACAAATATCAAAAAAATATTTGGCCTTTATTACTATAACCCATAGAAACACATTAAATGACACATTCATAAATGGCAAATAAGACCAAAAGTCCAAAAGTAAATAATGAGGAATAAGGTTTTGAAGTGTCTATACCTCCTTACTTCCATAAAACCGTTTTAATGTACTGGTTACCTTCAGATGAGTCCCATAGGTTCAGTCAAACCGTTCGGACGCTACAGACGTTTTCACGAGAAGACTGATTTTCGGGATGTCTCGTGCTCTGACCAACACCGCATCTCTGTCACCTTTCACCGCAGATGTGAACGTGTTACAAACAACATATATCGCTAGCTTAAACTGGCGCTATTTTGATGGGGATTTTTATTATGTTACTTCGATAATCGACTCTAGGAGGTATATATACTATAGTACTGTATGTACT
Source organism: Oncorhynchus nerka (assembly GCF_034236695.1). Taxonomy (NCBI): domain Eukaryota; kingdom Metazoa; phylum Chordata; class Actinopteri; order Salmoniformes; family Salmonidae; genus Oncorhynchus; species Oncorhynchus nerka. Next base: position 93,613 of record NW_027040085.1, on the reverse strand, counting down.
TCATTTTCAACTGACAACGGGTGAAGAAGTGCAGAGGCAACATATTCACCACAAGATGGCAGACAAGCGTCTCATCAGAGCCTGTTCACAGTTACGACTGCGTTCCTCATTCCACTTTCTAATAAAGACATTTTTAATTATATAATCTTTTTTGATTTTTACAAAATGTATATCTATCTATCCCATATTTAAATCAGACAACTGATATGCATCCTTACATTTCTCTAAACTACCTAAGATACTCAAAGTTTAAAATATAAGCTTCAGTATCAATGAAGTTAGTTCTTAAAGCTATTCAATTTCTGTTAGAAGTTTTCGGGCAACAATTTGGCAATCACTACGATTAGGCTACATTTCGACAAAGGACAAAATACTGGCTTGTATCTTTCAGTGAGCCAGCAATACATAAATCTAATGACAAGCTGATCTTTGTGAGGCATAATGTGCAGACAGACAGTCTTACGTTCCAAATGGCACCCTACTCCCTATATAGTGCACTACTTTAGACCAGAGCCCTATCGGAAAGTAGTGCACCATATAGAAAATAGGATGCTATTTGGGACGTAAAACAGTGTGTAAGGAAGGACTCATGCCTCTCTACTCAGCTGTCCCCTGACAACAATGGCCTCAATTATCTGCTCCAGACTTTCTCACAATGAGAAATCTTAATTGGAACAATTTAATTTGGTTAAGGCGCATCCTGTTGGCATAAACCAGGCTTGTTCTCCACTCTGTTTTCTCCCCTCATTTGTCACAGATAATAGTAGATGATATTAGTGGATAATAGTAGATAGTATATAATAGTAGATACAGTGCCTTGCAAAAGTATTCATCCCCTATGGCGTTTTTCCTAATTTGGTTGCAATACAACCTGTAATTTAAATGGATTTTTATTTGGATTTCATGTAATGGACATACACAAAGTAGTCCAAATTGGTGAAGTGAAATGGAAAAAATAACTTGTTTCAAAATATTTAAAAAATATTAAAAAACGGAAAAGTGGTGTGTGCATATGTATTCACCCCCTTTACTATGAAGCCCCTAAATAAGATCTGGTGCGACCAATTACCTTCAGAAGTCACATAAATAGATAAATAAAGTCCACCTGTGTGCGAGCTTAGTGTCACATGATCTGTCACTTGATCTGAGTATATATATATATATATATATATATATATATATATATATATATATATATATACCTGTTCTGAAAACACCACTAAGCAAGGGGCACCACCAAGCAAGTGGCACCATGAAGACAAAGGAGCTCTCCTAACTCACGGACCAGGTAAGGAAGGCAACAAAGACACCAAAGATAACATTGAAGGAGCTGCAAAGCTCCACAGCGAAGATTGGAGTATCTGTCCATAGGACCACTTTAAGCCTTACACTCCACAGAGCTGGGCTTTACGGAAGAGTGGCCAGAAAAAAGCCATTGCTTATAGAAAAAAATAAGCAAACACGTTTGGTGTTTGCCAAAAGGCCTGTGGGAGAGTCCCCAAACATATGGAAGAAGGTACTCTAGTCAGATGAGACTAAAATGGAGTTTTCTGGACATCAAGGAAAATACATCTGGCACAAACCCAACACCACTCATCACCCCGAGAACCCCATCCCAGTGAACCCCAGTGAACCATGGTGGTGGCAGCATCATGCTGTGGAGATGTTTTTCATCGGCAGGGACTGGTAAACTGGTCAGAATTGAAGGAATGATGGATGATGCTAAATACAGTGAAATTCTTGAGGGAAACCTGTTTCAGTCTTCCAGAGATTTGAAACTGGGATGGAGGTTCACCTTCCAGCAGGACAATGACCCTAAGCATGCTGCTAAAGCAACACTCGAGTGGTTTAAAGGGAGACATTTAAATGTCTTGGAATGGCCTAGTCAAAGCCCAGACCTCAATCCAATTGAGAATCTGTGGTATGATTTAAAGATTGCTGTACACCTTGAAGAATGGGCAAAAATCCCAGTGGCTAGATGTGCCAAGCTTATAGAGACATACCCCAAATATTTTGCATCTTCAAAGTGGTAGGCATGTTGTGTAAATAAAATGATGCAAACCCCCCAAAAATCTATTTTAATTCCAGGTTGTAAGGCAACAAAATAGGAAAAATGCCAAGGGGGTGAATACTTTTGCAAGCCACTGTAGTAGATCATAGTCGATAGTAGTAGATAGTAGATCATAGTAGATAGTAGATAGTAGATCATAGTAGATAATAGTAGATAGTATATAATTGTGATTTGGGATTTGGGTGGGCATTCTATGTTCCTTTTTCTATGTTTTGTATTTCTTTGTTTTGGCCGGATATGGTTCTCAATCAGGGACAGCTGACTATCATTGTCTCTGATTGGGAACCATACTTAGGTAGCGTTTTCCCTCCTATGTTTTGTGGGCAGTTATTGTTTAGTGTTTAGTGTTTTCTGCACCTGACAGGACTGTTTCGGTTTTGTTATTCACTTTGTTATTTTTGTTTCAGTGTTCAGTTAAATAAAAGTCATGAACACTTACCACGCTGCGCTTTGGTCCGATTCCTCCTCATCAGACGACGGCACCCGTACAGAACTACCCACCACCAACGGACCAAGCAGCGTGGTATGGAGGAGCAGAGGGTTCAGGACTCCTGGACATGGGAGGAGATATTGGATGGAAAGGCACCCTGGAGACAGGCTCGGGAATATCGCCGCCAGAAAAAGGAACTGGAGGTAGCTAAAGCTGAGAGGCGGCGATATGAGGCAAGTGAGCGAAGCAGGTACGAGAGGCAGCCGGATTGACGGAGTCAGGCTATAGTGTTTTCTGCACCTGACAGGACTGTTTCGGTTTCGTTATTCACTTTGTTCTTTTGTTTCAGTGTTCAGTTAAATAAAGTCATGAACACTTACCACGCTGCACTTTGTCCGATTCCTCCTCATCAGACGACGACACCCGTTACAATAATAGGAGATAATAGTAGATAGTAGATAATATAATAGCAGATATCATTGTATAGTAGTTGTTTTATTTCTTTACTTACGTACACACACACACACACACACACCATTCCCCGCACCATTGGTTAGAGCCTGTAAGTAAGCATTTCACTGTAAGGTTGTATTCGGTGCACATGACAAATAAACTTGGATTTGATTTGATTTGATAACAGTAGATACTAGTAAATATTAGATTATAGTACATAATAGTAGATAGTATTAGATAGTAGATAACAGTAGATAATAGATAGTAGTAGATAATAATAGATAGTAGATAGTAGTAGATAATACTAGATAGTAGATAGTAGTAGATAATAGTAGATAGTAGATAATAGTAGATAACAGTAGATAATAGATAGTAGTAGATAATAGTAGATAATAGATAGTAGTAGATAATAGTAGATAACAGTAGATAATAGATAGTAGTAGATAATAGTAGATAATAGATAGTAGTAGATAATAGTAGATAGTAGATAGTAGTAGATAATAGTAGCTAGTAGATAATAGTAGATAGTAGATAGTAGTATATAATAATAGATAACAGTAGATAGTAGATAGTAGTATATAATAATAGATAGTAGATAGTAGTAGATAACAGTAGATAATAGATAGTAGTAGATAATAATAGATAGTAGATAGTAGTAGATAATAATAGATAGTAGATAATAGTAGATAACAGTAGATAATAGATAGTAGTAGATAGTAGTAGATACTAGTAGATAGTAGATAGTAGTAGATAATAGTAGATAGTAGATAGTAGTAGATAATAGTAGCTAGTAGATAGTAGTAGATAATAGATAGTAGTAGATAATAGTAGATAGTATATAGTATATAGTAGATAATAATAGATAGATAGTAGTAGATAGTAGATAGTAGTATATAATAATAGATAACAGTAGATAGTAGATAGTAGTATATAATAATAGATAGTAGATAGTAGTAGATAACAGTAGATAATAGATAGTAGTAGATAATAATAGATAGTAGATAGTAGTAGATAATAATAGATAGTAGATAATAGTAGATAACAGTAGATAATAGATAGTAGTAGATAGTAGTAGATACTAGTAGATAGTAGATAGTAGTAGATAATAGTAGATAGTAGATAGTAGTAGATAATAGTAGCTAGTAGATAGTAGTAGATAATAGATAGTAGTAGATAATAGTAGATAGTATATAGTATATAGTAGATAATAATAGATAGATAGTAGTAGATAGTAGATAGTAGTAGATAATAGTAGCTAGTAGATAGTAGTAGATAATAGATAGTAGTAGATAATAGTAGATAGTAGATAGTAGTAGATAGTAGTAGATACTAGTAGATAGTAGATAGTAGTAGATAATAGTAGATAGTAGATAGTAGTAGATAATAGTAGATAGTAGATAGTAGTAGATAATAATAGATAGTAGATAGTAGATAATAATAAATAGTAGATAGTAGTATATAATAATAATAGTAGATAGTAGTAGATAATAGTAGATAGTAGATAGTAGTAGATAATAGATAGTAGTAGATAGTAGTAGATAATAGATAGTAGAAGGTAATAATAAATAGTAGATAGTAGTAGATAATAGTAGATAGTAGATAGTAGTAGATAATAGTAGATAACAGTAGATAATAGATAGTAGAAGGTAATAATAAATAGTAGATAGTAGTAGATAATAGTAGATAACAGTAGATAGTAGATAGTAGTAGATAATAGATAGTAGTAGATAGTAGTAGATAATAGATAGTAGAAGGTAATAATAAATAGTAGATAGTAGTAGATAATAGTAGATAACAGTAGATAATAGATAATAGTAGATAACAGTAGATAATAGATAGTAGTAGATAATAGTAGATAATAGTAGATAGTAGTATATAATAGATAGTAGTAGATAATAGTAGATAGTAGTAGATAATAGTAGATAATAGTAGATAGTAGTAGATAATAGTAGATAACAGTAGATAATAGATAGTAGTAGATAATAGTAGATAATAGTAGATAGTAGTATATATTAGATAGTAGTAGATAATAATAAATAGTAGATAGTAGTAGATAATAGTAGATAGTAGTATATAATAGATAGTAGTAGATAATAATAAATAGTAGATATAGTAGATAATAGTAGATAGTAGATAATAGTAGATAGTAGTAGATATAATAGATAGTAGTAGATAATAGTAGATAGTAGATAGATAATAATAAATAATAGATAGTAGTAGATAATAATAAATAGTAGATAGTAGTAGATAATAGTAGATAGTATAGTAGAGATAATAGTATATAGTAGATAGTAGTAGATAATAGTAGATAGTAGTAGATAATAGATAGTAGTAGATAATAGTAGATAGTAGATAATAGTAGATAATAGTAGATAGTAGTAGATAATAGTAGATAGTAGTATATAATAGATAGTAGTAGATAATAGTAGATAGTAGTATATAATAGATAGTAGTAGATAATAGTAGATAATAGTAGATAGTAGTATATAATAGATAGTAGTAGATAATAATATATAGTAGTATATAATAGATAGTAGTAGATAATAATAGATAGTAGATATATAATAGAGTAGATAATAGATAATAGTAGATAAGTAGATAAATAGTAGATAGATAGTAGATAATAGATAATAGTAGATAGTAGTATATAATAGATAGTAATAGATATAATAGATAGTAGTATATAATATAATAGTAGATAGTATAGTAGTATAATAGTAGATAGTAGTATATAATAGTAGTAATAGATAAGATAATAAATAGTAGATAGTAGTAGATAATAGTAGATAGTAGATAATAGTAATAATATATATAGATAGTAGTAGATAATAGTAGATAACAGTAGATAGTAGTAGATAATAGATAGTAATAAAGATAATAGTAGATAATAGTAGATAATAGTAGATAATAGTAGATAGTAGTATATAATAGATAGTAGTAGATAGTAGATATAATAGATATAGTAGATAGTAGTATAAATAGTATATATAGTATATATAGATAGTAGTAGATAATAGTAGATAGTAGATAGTAGTATATAATAGATAGTAGTAGATAGTAGATATAATAGATAGTAGTAGGTAATAATAGATAGTAGATAGTAGTATAATAGTAGATAGTAGATAATAGAAGTAGTAGATAATAGTAGATAATAGTAGATAATAGATAGTAGATATAATAGATAGTAGTATATAATAATATATAGTAGTATATAATAGATAGTAGTAGATAATAATAGTATATAGTAGATAGTAGTAGATAATAGATAGTAGTAGATAATAGTAGATATAGTAGTATATAATAGATAATAGTAGATAATAGTAGATAGTAGTATATAATAGATAGTAGTAGATAATAATAAATATGTAGTAGTAGATAGTAGATATATAGATAGTAGTAGATAATAATAAATAGTAGATAGTAGTAGATAGTAGTAGATAATAGATAGTAGTAGATAGTAATAGTAGATAGTAGTAGATAATAGTAGATAATAGTAGATAGTAATATATAATAGATAGTAGTAGATAATAGTAGATAAGATAGATAGTAGTAGATAATAGTAGATAGATAGTATATAATAGTAGATAATAGTAGATAGTAGTAGATAATAGATAGTAGTAGATAATAGTAGATAGTAGATAATAGTAGATAATAGTAGATAGTAGTAGATAATAGTATAATAGAGATAGTAGTATATAATAGAGTAGATAGTAGTATAAATAGATAGATAATAGTAGATAATAATAGTAGATAGTAGTATATAATAGATAGATAGTAGATAATAAGATAATAATAAATAGTAGATAGTAGTATATAATAGTAGATAGTAGATAGTAGTAGATAATAGTAGATAGTAGATATAATAGTAGTAGTAGATAATAGATAGTAACAATAGTAGATAGTAGTAGATAATAGATAGTAGTAGATAATAATAAATAGTAGATAGTAGTAGATAATAGTAGATAATAGTAGATAGTAGTAGATAATAGATAGATAACGTAGATAATAGTAGATATAGGTAGTAATAAATAGTAGATAGTAGTAGATAATAGTAGATAATAGTAGATAGTAGTATAGTAATAGATAGTAGTAGATAGTAGTAGATAGTAGTATATAATAGATAGTAGTAGATAATAATAGATAGTAGTATATAATAGATAATAGTAGATAATAGTAGATAATAGTAGATAGTAGATATATAATAGATAGTAGTAGATAATAGATAATAGTAGTATATAATAGATAGTAGTAGATAATAATAGATAGTAGATATATAATAATAAATAGTAGATAATAGTATATAATAATAATATAATAGATAGTAGTAGATAATAGTAGATAGTAGTATATAATAGATAATAGTAGATAACAATAGATAATAGATAATAGATAGTAGTAGATAATAAATACTATTATCTACTATTATCTACTACTATCTATTATATACTACTATCTACTATTATCTACTACTATCTATATATACTATATATAGTAGTAGATAATAGTATTATCTACTATTATCTACTACTATCTATTATAGTACTACTATCTACTATTATCTACTACTATCTATTATATATACTATCTATCTACTATCTATTATCTACTACTACTACTATTTACTATTATCTACTACTATCTATATATACTACTATCTACTCTACTATTATCTACTACTATCTAATATACTACTATCTACTATTATCTATCTACTATTATCTACTAATATCTACTAGATACTACTATATTACTACTACTATCTACTATTATCTATACTACTATCTATATATACTACTATCTACTATTATCTACTACTATCTATCTACTATCTACTATCTATTATCTACTATTATCTACTACTATCTACTATTTATTATTATCTACTACTATTATCTACTACTATCTACTTATCTACTATTATCTACTATCTACTATTATCTACTACTATCTACTATTATCTATATATTATCTACTACTATCTACTATTTATTATTATCTACTACTATCTACTATATCTACTATTATCTACTATTATCTACTACTATCTATTATATACTACTATCTACTATTATCTACTATCTATTATATACTACTATCTACTATTATCTACTACTATCTACTACTATCTATTATACTACTATCTACTATCTACTATTATCTACTATTATCTACTACTATCTATTTATCTACTATATATTATATATTATATCTATCTATTATCTACTATTATCTATATTATATACTTATCTATTACTACTATCTACTATTATCTACTACTATCTATTACTATTACTATCTACTATATCTATTATCTATATACTACTATCTACTATTATCTACTATATCTACTACTTCTATTATATACTACTATTATCTACTACTATCTACTATTTATTATTATCTACTACTATCTATTATATACTACTATCTACTATTATCTATATTATCTACTACTATCTATTATATTATCTACTATCTACTATTATCTACTATTATCTACTATTATCTACTACTATCTATTATATACTATTATTATCTACTACTACTACTATCTACTATTATACTATCTATTATATTATCTACTATTATTATTATCTACTACTATCTATTATATACTACTATCTACTATTATCTACTACTATCTATATACTACTATCTACTATTATCTACTACTATCTACTATTATCTACTATTATCTACTATTATCTACTATCTACTATTATCTACTATCTACTATTATCTACTACTATCTACTATTATCTACTATTATCTACTATTATCTACTATTATCTACTATCTACTATTATCTACTACTATCTACTACTATCTACTATTTATTATTATCTACTACTATCTACCATATACTACTATCTACTATTATCTACTATTATCTATATATACTATCTATATATCTACTACTATCTATTATCTACTATCTACTATCTACTATTATCTACTACTATCTATTATATACTACTATCTACTATTATCTACTACTATCTATTATATACTACTATCTATCTACTACTATCTATTATTATCTATCTACTATCTACTATATATATACTATCTATATTATCTACTTATTATTATATCTACTACTATCTATTATATACTACTATCTACTATTATATCTATATATTATCTACTACTATCTATTATCTACTACTATCTACTATCTATTATTATCTACTACTATCTATTATATACTACTATCTACTATCTATCTACTACTATCTATTATATACTACTATCTACTATTATCTATCTACTATTATCTACTACTATCTATTATATATCTACTATTATCTACTATCTACTATTATCTACTACTATCTATTATATACTACTATCTACTATTATCTACTACTATCTATTATCTACTATCTACTATTATCTACTACTATTATCTACTACTACTATCTACTACTATCTACTATTATTATCTTATCTACTATATCTACTATATACTACTATTATCTACTATCTATCTACTGTTATCTACTATTATCTACTACTATCTATTATATACTACTATCTACTATTATCTACTATTATCTACTATCTACTATTATCTACTACTATCTACTATTTATTATTATCTACTACTATCTATTATATACTACTATCTACTATTATCTACTACTATCTATTATATACTACTATCTATTATTATCTACTACTATCTATTATATACTACTATCTACTATTATCTACTACTATCTATTATCTACTACTATCTACTATTATCTACTACTATCTATTATATACTACTATCTATTATTATCTACTACTATCTATTATATACTACTATATATTATTATCTACTACTATCTACTACTATCTATATACTACTATCTACTATTATCTACTATTATCTACTACTATCTATTATATACTACTATCTACTATTATCTACTACTATCTATTATATACTACTATCTACTATATCTACTACTATCTATTATATACTACTATCTACTATTATCTACTATTATCTACTACTATCTATTATATACTACTATCTACTATTATCTACTACTATCTATTATATACTACTATCTACTATTATCTACTATTATCTACTACTATCTACTATTTATTATTATCTACTACTATCTATTATCTACTACTATCTACTGTTATCTACTATTATCTACTACTATCTATTATATACTACTATCTACTATTATCTACTATCTACTATTATCTACTACTATCTACTATTTATTATTATCTACTACTATCTATTATATACTACTATCTACTATTATCTACTATTATCTACTACTATCTATTATATACTACTATCTACTATTATCTACTACTATCTACTATTTATTATTATCTACTACTATCTAATATATACTACTATCTACTATTATCTACTATTATCTACTACTATCTATTATCTACTGTTATCTACTATTATCTACTACTATCTACTATTATCTACTATTATCTACTACTATCTACTATTATCTACTACTATCTATTATATACTACTATCTACTATTATCTACTATTATCTACTACTATCTATTATCTACTGTTATCTACTATTATCTATTATCTACTGTTATCTACTATTATCTACTACTATCTACTATTTATTATTACCTTCTACTATCTATTATCTACTACTATCTACTACTATCTATTATCTACTACTATCTACTATCTACTGTTATCTACTATTATCTACTACTATCTACTATTTATTATTACCTTCTACTATCTATTATCTACTGTTATCTACTATTATCTACTACTATCTACTATCTACTATTATCTACTACTATCTACTATTTATTACTTATCTACTACTATCTATTATCTACTACTATCTACTACTATCTATACTATCTACTACTATCTATTATACTATTACTATTATCTACTACTATCTACTACTATCTATTATTATATTATCTACTATCTACTATTTATTATTATCTACTACTATCTACTATCTATTATTATCTACTACTATCTATTATCTACTATTATCTGCTACTATCTACTATCTACTATCTACTACTATCTATGAGGAGGAATCTACAAAAGTCTGGTAGTGTATCTACACTATCTAAAGAATGTGACTATATCTACTATCTACTACTTATCTACTACTATCTATTATCTACTACTATCTACTAGCTACTATTATCTACTACTATCTATCTATCTACTACTATCTATCTATTATTATCTACTATATACTATATACTATCTACTATTATCTACTACTATCTATTATCTATACTATCTATCTATTATATACTACTATCTACTATCTATCTACTACTATCTACTATCTAATATATACTACTATCTACTATCTATCTACTATCTACTATCTATCTACTATCTATCTACTACTATCTATTATCTACTGTTTATCTACTATTATCTACTATCTATTATTATCTACTATTATCTATTATCTACTATCTACTATCTATTATTATCTACTACTATCTATTATTACTGTTATCTACTATTATCTACTATCTACTACTATCTATTATCTACTATATCTATTATCTACTACTATCTACTACTATCTACTTATTATTATCTACTATCTATTATCTACTTTATTATTATTATCTACTACTATCTACTATCTACTGTTATCTATTATCTACTATACTACTATCTACTATTATCTACTACTATCTATCTATTATTATCTACTATATCTACTATATACTATTATCTACTATTATCTACTACTATCTATTATCTACTACTATCTACTATTATCTGCTACTATCTACTATCTACTGCTACTATTATCTACTACTATCTACTATCTACTACTATTATCTACTACTATCTACTATCTACTAGTATCTACTACTATCTACTACTATCTATTATCTACTACTTATCTATCTATTATCTACTATCTATTATTATCTACTATTATCTACTATCTATTATTATCTACTATCTATATTATCTACTATTCTATCTACTGTTATCTATCTATCTACTACTATCTACTATCTATTATTATATACTACTATCTACTATCTACTGTTATCTATTATTATATACTACTATCTACTATCTACTATTATCTACTAGCTACTATTATCTACTACTATCTACTATCTACTATTATCTACTACTATCTATTATCTACTATTATCTACTACTATCTATTATTATTATCTACTCTATTATCTACTGTTATCTACTATTATCTACTACTATCTATTATCTACTATTATCTACTACTATCTATTATCTACTGTTATCTACTATTATCTACTATCTACTATTATCTACTACTATCTACTATCTAGTATTATCTACTACTATCTACTATCTATTATTATCTACTACTATCTATTATCTACTGTTATCTACTATCTAATACTATCTACTATTATGTACTATAATCTAATATTTACTAGTATCTACTGTTATCAAATCAAATCAAATCCAAGTTTATTTGTCATGTGCACCGAATACAACCTTACAGTGAAATGCTTACTTACAGGCTCTAACCAATGGTGCGGGGAATGGTGTGTGTGTGTGTGTGTGTGTACGTAAGTAAAGAAATAAAACAACTACTATACAATGATATCTGCTATTATATTATCTACTATCTACTATTATCTCCTATTATTGTAACGGGTGTCGTCGTCTGATGAGGAGGAATCGGACAAAAGTGCAGCGTGGTAAGTGTTCATGACTTTTATTTAACTGAACACTGAAACAAAAAGAACAAAGTGAATAACGAAACCGAAACAGTCCTGTCAGGTGCAGAAAACACTATAGCCTGACTCCGTCAATCCGGCTGCCTCTCGTACCTGCTTCGCTCACTTGCCTCATATCGCCGCCTCTCAGCTTTAGCTACCTCCAGTTCCTTTTTCTGGCGGCGATATTCCCGAGCCTGTCTCCAGGGTGCCTTTCCATCCAATATCTCCTCCCATGTCCAGGAGTCCTGAACCCTCTGCTCCTCCATACCACGCTGCTTGGTCCGTTGGTGGTGGGTAGTTCTGTACGGGTGCCGTCGTCTGATGAGGAGGAATCGGACCAAAGCGCAGCGTGGTAAGTGTTCATGACTTTTATTTAACTGAACACTGAAACAAAAATAACAAAGTGAATAACAAAACCGAAACAGTCCTGTCAGGTGCAGAAAACACTAAACACTAAACAATAACTGCCCACAAAACATAGGAGGGAAAACACTACCTAAGTATGGTTCCCAATCAGAGACAATGATAGTCAGCTGTCCCTGATTGAGAACCATATCCGGCCAAAACAAAGAAATACAAAACATAGAAAAAGGAACATAGAATGCCCACCCAAATCCCAAATCACAATTATATACTATCTACTATTATCTACTATGATCTACTATCTACTATCTACTATGATCTACTATCTACTACTATCGACTATGATCTACTACAGTGGCTTGCAAAAGTATTCACCCCCTTGGCATTTTCCTATTTTGTTGCCTTACAACCTGGAATTAAAATAGATTTTTGGGGGGTTTGCATCATTTTATTTACACAACATGCCTACCACTTTGAAGATGCAAAATATTTGGGGTATGTCTCTATAAGCTTGGCACATCTAGCCACTGGGATTTTTGCCCATTCTTCAAGGTGTACAGCAATCTTTAAATCATACCACAGATTCTCAATTGGATTGAGGTCTGGGCTTTGACTAGGCCATTCCAAGACATTTAAATGTCTCCCTTTAAACCACTCGAGTGTTGCTTTAGCAGCATGCTTAGGGTCATTGTCCTGCTGGAAGGTGAACCTCCATCCCAGTTTCAAATCTCTGGAAGACTGAAACAGGTTTCCCTCAAGAATTTCACTGTATTTAGCATCATCCATCATTCCTTCAATTCTGACCAGTTTACCAGTCCCTGCCGATGAAAAACATCTCCACAGCATGATGCTGCCACCACCATGGTTCACTGGGGTTCACTGGGATGGGGTTCTCGGGGTGATGAGTGGTGTTGGGTTTGTGCCAGATGTATTTTCCTTGATGTCAGAAAACTCCATTTTAGTCTCATCTGACTAGAGTACCTTCTTCCATATGTTTGGGGACTCTCCCACAGGCCTTTTGGCAAACACCAAACGTGTTTGCTTATTTTTTTCTATAAGCAATGGCTTTTTTCTGGCCACTCTTCCGTAAAGCCCAGCTCTGTGGAGTGTAAGGCTTAAAGTGGTCCTATGGACAGATACTCCAATCTTCGCTGTGGAGCTTTGCAGCTCCTTCAATGTTATCTTTGGTGTCTTTGTTGCCTTCCTTACCTGGTCCGTGAGTTAGGAGAGCTCCTTTGTCTTCATGGTGCCACTTGCTTGGTGGTGCCCCTTGCTTAGTGGTGTTTTCAGAACAGGTATATATATATATATATATATATATATATATATATATATATATATATATATATACTCAGATCAAGTGACAGATCATGTGACACTAAGCTCGCACACAGGTGGACTTTATTTATCTATTTATGTGACTTCTGAAGGTAATTGGTCGCACCAGATCTTATTTAGGGGCTTCATAGTAAAGGGGGTGAATACATATGCACACACCACTTTTCCGTTTTTTAATATTTTTTAAATATTTTGAAACAAGTTATTTTTTCCATTTCACTTCACCAATTTGGACTACTTTGTGTATGTCCATTACATGAAATCCAAATAAAAATCCATTTAAATTACAGGTTGTATTGCAACCAAATTAGGAAAAACGCCATAGGGGATGAATACTTTTGCAAGGCACTGTATCTACTATTATATACTATCTACTATTATCCACTAATATCATCTACTATTATCTGTGACAAATGAGGGGAGAAAACAGAGTGGAGAACAAGCCTGGTTTATGCCAACAGGATGCGCCTTAACCAAATTAAATTGTTCCAATTAAGATTTCTCATTGTGAGAAAGTCTGGAGCAGATAATTGAGGCCATTGTTGTCAGGGGACAGCTGAGTAGAGAGGCATGAGTCCTTCCTTACACACTGTTTTACGTCCCAAATAGCATCCTATTTTCTATATGGTGCACTACTTTCCGATAGGGCTCTGGTCTAAAGTAGTGCACTATATAGGGAGTAGGGTGCCATTTGGAACGTAATGACTGTCTGTCTGCACATTATGCCTCACAAAGATCAGCTTGTCATTAGATTTATGTATTGCTGGCTCACTGAAAGATACAAGCCAGTATTTTGTCCTTTGTCGAAATGTAGCCTAATCGTAGTGATTGCCAAATTGTTGCCCGAAAACTTCTAACAGAAATTGAATAGCTTTAAGAACTAACTTCATTGATACTGAAGCTTATATTTTAAACTTTGAGTATCTTAGGTAGTTTAGAGAAATGTAAGGATGCATATCAGTTGTCTGATTTAAATATGGGATAGATAGATATACATTTTGTAAAAATCAAAAAAGATTATATAATTAAAAATGTCTTTATTAGAAAGTGGAATGAGGAACGCAGTCGTAACTGTGAACAGGCTCTGATGAGACGCTTGTCTGCCATCTTGTGGTGAATATGTTGCCTCTGCACTTCTTCACCCGTTGTCAGTTGAAAATGAAGTACATACAGTACTATAGTATATATACCTCCTAGAGTCGATTATCGAAGTAACATAATAAAATCCCCATCAAAATAGCGCCAGTTTAAGCTAGCGATATATGTTGTTTGTAACACGTTCACATCTGCGGTGAAAGGTGACAGAGATGCGGTGTTGGTCAGAGCACGAGACATCCCGAAAATCAGTCTTCTCGTGAAAACGTCTGTAGCGTCCGAACGGTTTGACTGAACCTATGGGACTCATCTGAAGGTAACCAGTACATTAAAACGGTTTTATGGAAGTAAGGAGGTATAGACACTTCAAAACCTTATTCCTCATTATTTACTTTTGGACTTTTGGTCTTATTTGCCATTTATGAATGTGTCATTTAATGTGTTTCTATGGGTTATAGTAATAAAGGCCAAATATTTTTTTGATATTTGTTTTGGATACCTCTGTATGGTTATGTAAAGGAACACCCAGATATCCACAATGCAGTTATCACAACAATTTCAGATTTATTCAATGTTCCTTACACATTGTTGTTGATGGGGAGTAGTATTTTGAGGGGGATACAATAAATAGTAGATGACGTCATGTAATTATTATGATAATTATGTTATTATATATCATATAAAGTCAACTCTAATATAGGCTATATTGTTTTCAAAATATTGTGAACAGGTGCGCTGGATGCAACGACTCGAACTGAGTCTCTGAGGCGTGTAGTGTCGTTCATCATAGGACAGCTGCAGACTAGAGCTGACTGCCTGTCTTCAGTTGAAGATAGTGTTCTCCTTCATGTTGAAAGCCAATCGAATGAGGTCTGTCAGCTACGGAGAGGAAACGCAGAAATACAACAATGTAGCACTCATACCTGAACCACGTAAACCTGCAATAAAATATCATTACCGGTTTTAAATAATCTGTCTTCATAAACATGCGTTTTTAAATAATTATACTTCATAAATATGTTGTTTCTACTGAACATTAAGTTAAGAATGAAGTCAAACATTTATATTCTGATAAATAGCCTACTGGATATTAGGGGATGCGATGAATACATAGGCTACATACTGTAAAGGGAA
Source organism: Oncorhynchus nerka (assembly GCF_034236695.1). Taxonomy (NCBI): domain Eukaryota; kingdom Metazoa; phylum Chordata; class Actinopteri; order Salmoniformes; family Salmonidae; genus Oncorhynchus; species Oncorhynchus nerka. Next base: position 77,013 of record NW_027040085.1, on the reverse strand, counting down.
AGACCGGAACAACAACATTCACCTAATTGACACTAACCTCTCACCATTACTAACCTGTTTGAGGTATCGGTGTCTATCTGTCTCTTCCCACTTTGTGGTCTTGAGTACCCCCATTCGAGAGAGAACATGTTCCTGTCCCTGTCTCTGGGTCTGGTTCTGCCTCTTGTTCTCCAGTCCCCAGAGAGTCCTGATGAAGCCTTGCACCAGCTTGGACGGCTGCACATATCTATCCAACAGCGTGTCTTCCTCTGAAGACGGTATATTGTCCCTGTTGCTGCTATCTTCTGATCCAGAGAGACTGTCAAGGCTTTTCTTCCCCATCAAGTGACCTAATAAAAAAGGTTTATACATAAAGAATGTACGGATGGACATTGAGGAAGATTGAATATTGAAGTTAGTGTTCTTTTGAGTCCAATTCTGGTTTGGAGAGTAAGACAATTCAACGCTGGGTTGTTATTTGAACAACCGATGTCCTGCGTCACAATGTCTTCGTTTGCTCTGAGCTTTCTCACCCAGGAACATTTCAACTAAACTTTTCACAGGAAATGTAACTTGCCCACCAAATAGAATACTCCTTTTTCTGGGTAACCAAGGTGATTAATCAAAACAAAGGCAACATTCGACTGTCCACATTAAGTCCTATTTTTTTTATATACATCAGCTCAACAATTCAATCAGAAAATTGTTTCACCATTAAACATGATTTGTGCAGTGGTTTCCCATCGTTACATTTTATTTATTTATCTCGAAACAAACTTTTCATCTATCCAGCAGAATCTCAAAAACCGAAGTAGATCATAACAATAATAACACTTTGTAATTTTATTATAAATAATAATATATTATTCTGTAATATAAATAGCAACAATAATAGGTATCTTACCTACTGCCCAGTGATTCCCTCGTGGGAACACTTTTCCAATGGCTCCAGTATTCTCTGAACAATGCACCATACATAAAATTGATACCAATATAATAGCAATCGATAAGGAAGGTTTGTAGGTCCATGCATGGCACAGGTCGCCCATTATATCGCAGAGAGAGGAACAAGCGTAACAATAAGGTATTATAATCCTTATTGGCTGTATATCCGTCCAGTTGAAAAATTCCTAAACTAATGGTGGTCTTCCATAATCAGTTCATTTATATAATACCGCGACCGACCTTCAAGTTTGTTGTCTTTGCGAAGTTATACGGGAGTGACTCCATAAGAGCGATAGCTCTGAAGTAGGCGACGTTGAAAGTTAAATGCCTTTCCTGAGTGTTATACGTCAGAGATCCTTAAAAAAAAAAAATACACCCATGATGTTAAATGAAAATGTGACAAATTGTGATAACCTGCCATTACGAAACACGCCTGGATAATGTGTGTGTAGAGATTGCATTTGCACGTCAGCGTCATTTCATTAACATTGACGGGTTGTTTTTCCTCTTTGCAGAGCCTGTATAGCCTGGGACATTCCAAGTGGCAACCTATTTCCTATATATTCCCTATAAGGGGTAGTGCACTATGTAGCAAATAGGGTGCCATTTGCGACAGTCTGTTATTAATAACAGGCAGTTAATTGCTTCCCCTTACAGCAGGTTATTAATTCATATTACTTATTACAGTTCTTCACTAGGCTGTTTGATGGTCAGTGTCATGCCCTGTGTTCTGGTGACCAGTTACAGTATGCCAGTTCTTCACTAGGCTGTGTGATGGTCAGTGTCATGCCCTGTGTTCTGGTGACCAGTTACAGTATGCCAGTTCCCCACTAGGCTGTGTGATGGCCAGTGTCATGCCCTGTGTTCTGGTGACCAGTTACAGTATGCCAGTTCTTCACTAGGCTGTGTGATGGCCAGTGTCATGCCCTGTGTTCTGGTGACCAGTTACAGTATGCCAGTTCTTCACTAGGCTGTGTGATGGCCAGTGTCATGCCCTGTGTTCTGGTGACCAGTTACAGTATGCCAGTTCTTCACTAGGCTGTGTGATGGCCAGTGTCATGCCCTGTGTTCTGGTGACCAGTTACAGTATGCCAGTTCTTCACTAGGCTGTGTGATGGCCAGTGTCATGCCCTGTGTTCTGGTGACCAGTTACAGTATGCCAGTTCTTCACTAGGCTGTGTGATGGCCAGTGTCATGCCCTGTGTTCTGGTGACCAGTTACAGTATGCCAGTTCTTCACTAGGCTGTGTGATGGCCAGTGTCATGCCCTGTGTTCTGGTGATCAGTTACAGTATGCCAGTTCTTCACTAGGCTGTGTGATGGCCAGTGTCATGCCCTGTGTTCTGGTGACCAGTTACAGTATGCCCAGTTCTTCACTAGGCTGTGTGATGGCCAGTGTCATGCCCTGTGTTCTGGTGACCAGTTACAGTATGCCAGTTCTTCACTAGGCTGTGTGATGGCCAGTGTCATGCCATGTGTTCTGGTGATCAGTTACAGTATGCTAGATTAGAATATAATACAACTAAATGGAGTGGATTAGATAGAGTAGAGTAGGCCTAGACTGGAGTAGAGTAGAGTAGAGTAGAGTAGAGTAGAGTAGAGTAGAGTAGAGTAGAGTAGAGTAGAGTAGGCCTAAAGTAGAGTGGAGTGGAGTAGAGAGGTGGGTAAGAGTAGGTAGAGTATAGTGGAGTAGAGTGGGTGGAGTAGGCCTAGAGTGGGTGGGTAGAGTAGAGTAGGTGGAGTGGAGTGGGTGGAGTGGTGTAGATTGGAGTGGAGTAGGCCTAGAGTAGAGTGGAGTAGAGTAGAGTGGATAGACCTAGGTAGAGTGGAGTGGAGTAGGTCTAGAGTAGAGTGGGTAGAGTAGAGTAGAGTGGAGTAGAGAGGGGTGGAGTAGGCCTAGAGTAGTGGAGTAGAGTGGAGTGGAGTAGGCCTAGAGTAGAAGTGGGGTAGAGTGGAATGGAGGGGAGTAGGCCTAGAGTAGAGTGGGGTAGGCCCAGAGTAGAACAAATAAAACAAAATGTGTAATACAGTATAGTATTTTTTTACATTTAACTAGGCAAGTCAGTTAAGAGCAAATTCTTATTTACAATGACGGTCTACCGGGGAACAGTGAGTTAACTGCCTTGTTCAGGGGCAGAACGACAGATTTGTACCTTGTCAGCTCGGGGATTCAATCCAGAAACCTTTCGGTTACTGGCCCAAGGCTCTAACCACTAGGCTACCTGCTGTAGTACAGTAGAGTAGAGTATATTAGAGTATAGTAGAGTACAGTATAGTACAGTAGAGTACAGCAGAGTATAGCAGAGTCCAGTAGAGTATAGTACAGTAGAGTACGGTAGACTATAGTCCAGTATAGTATAGTAGAGTAGAGTACAGTCGTGGCCAAAAGTTTTGAGAATGACACAATTATTAATTTCCACAAAGTTTGCTGCTTCAGTGTCTTTATATATTTTTGTCAGGTGTTACCATGGAATACTGAAGTATAATTACAAGCATTTCATGTGTCAAAGGCTTTTATTGACAATTACATGAAGTTGATGCAAAGAGTCAATATTTGCAGTGTTGACCCTTCTTTTTCAAGACCTTTGCAATCCGCCTGGCATGCTGTCAATTAACTTCTGGGCCACTGATGGCAGCCCATTCTTGCATAATCAATGCTTGGTTTGTCAGAATTTGTGGGTTTTGTTTGTCCACCCTCCTCTTGAGGATTGACCACAAGTTCTCAATGGGAGTTTCTGGCCATGTATCCAAAATATTGATGTTTTGTTTCCCGAGTCATAGTTCTCTCTTTTTGCCTTATGGCAAGGTGCTCCATCATGCTGGAAAGGCATTGTTTCATCACCAAACTGTTCCTGGATGGTTGGGAGAAGTTGCTCTCGGAGGATGTGTTGGTACCATTCTTTATTCATGGCTGTGTTCTTAGGCAAAACTATGAGTGAGCCCACTCCTTGTCTGAGAAGCAACCCCACACATGAATGGTCTCAGGATGCTTTACTGTTGGCATGACACAGGACTGATGGTAACGCTCACCTTGTCTTCTCGGACAAGCTTTTTTTCCGGATACCCCAAACAATCGGAAAGGGGATTCATCAGAGAAAATGACTTTTACCCCAGTCCTCAGCAGTCCAATCCCTGTACCTTTTGCAGAATATCAGTATGTCCCTGATGTTTTCCTGGTGAGAAGTGGCTTCGTTGCTGCCCTTCTTGACACCAGGCCATCTCAAAGTCTTTGCCTCACTGTGCGTGCAGATGCAGTCTCACCTGCCTGCTGCCGTTGGTGACCAAGCTCTGTACTGGTGGTGCCCCAATCCGCGCAGCTGAACCAACTTTAAGAGACGGTCTGGCGCTTGCTGGACTTTCTTGGGCGCCCTGAAGCCTTCTTCACAACAATTGAACGCTCTCCTTTGAAGTTCTTGATGATCCGATAAATGGATGATTTAGGTGCAATCTTACTGGCAGTAATATCCTTGCCTGTGAAGCCCTTTTGTACAAAGCAATGATGTCGGCAGGTGTTTCCTTGCAGGTAACCATAGTTGACAGAAGAAGAACAATAATTCCAAGCACCCCTCCTTTTGAAGATTCCCAGTCTGTTATTCAAACTCAATCCGCATGACAGAGTGATCTCCAGCCTTGTCCTCGTCAACACTTACACATGTGTTAGAGAAATCACTCACATGATGTCAGCTGGTCCTTTTGTGGCAGGGCTGAAATGCAGTGGAAATGTTTTTGGGGATTCAGTTCATTTGCATGGCAAAGAGGGACTTTGCAATAATTGCAATTCATCTGATCACTCTTCATAACATTCTGGAGTATATGCAAATTGGCATCATACAAACTGAGGCAGCAAACTTTGTGGAAATTAATATTTGTGTCATTCTCAAAACTTTTGGCCACGACTGTATAGTACAGTTGTCACGTTTGTTATGCAGGAGACCAAGGCGCAGCGTGATGAGAATACATTCCTCTTTATTAAGAGGAAGAACACTTAAACAAACTAACAAAATGACCGTGACACTATAAACACTAGTGCTGACACAGGCAACTTTACATAGACACTAACACAAAATACCCAAGGAATATGGCTACCTAAATATGGTCCCCAATCAGAGACAACGATAAACAGCTGCCTCTGATTGAGAACCAATCTAGGTAACCAGAGACATAAAAACACCTAGACGAGTTGCAACCCCATAAACATACAAAAACCCTAGACAGGACAAAAACACATATATCAACCTCGTCACACCTGACCTAACCAAAATAATAAAGAAAAAAAAAGAATACTACGGTCAGGGTGTGACAACAGTATAAGAGACGAGAGTAGAGAATAATAAAATCAAATTAGAAAACATTAGGTAGCCTAGCGGTAAGGCGTTGGGTCAGTGGTTTGAATCCTGAGCCAGGCAAGGTGGAAAAATCTGCTGTTCTGCCCTTGAGCAAGGCAGTTAACCCCCAACAACTGCTCCCCAGGTGCCGATGATGTCGATTAAGGTAGCCCCTGCAACTCTCTGAGAGATTGGGTTAAATGCGAAACACACATTTCAGTTGAATGCATTCAGTTGTGCATCTGATGTATCCCCCTTCAGTAGAGTAGAGTAGGCCTAGAGTAGAATAAAATTACATGGAATACATTAGAGTAGAATAGAATACAATTACATGGAATACATTAGGTAGAGAGGCCCTAGAGTAGAATAAAATTACATGGAATACATTAGAGTAGAGTAGGCCTAGAGTAGAATAAAATTACATGGAATACATTAGAGTAGAGTAGGCCTAGAGTAGAATCACATTAAATGGAATACATTAGAGTAGAGTAGGCCTAGAATAGAATACAATTACATGGAATACATTAGAGTAGAGTAGGCCTAGAATAGAATACAATTACATGGAATACATTAGAGTAGAGTAGGCCTAGAATAGAATACAATTGCATGGAATACATTAGAGTATAATAGGCCTAGAGTAGAATAAAATTACATGGAATACATTAGAGTAGAATAGGCCTAGAGTAGAATCACATTAAATGGAATACATTAGAGTAGAGTAGGCCTAGAGTAGAATAAAATTACATGGAATACATTAGAGTAGAGTAGGCCTAGAGTAGAATCACATTAAATGGAATACATTAGAGTAGAGTAGGCCTAGAATAGAATCACATTAAATGGAATACATTAGAGTAGAGTAGGCCTAGAGTAGAATAAAATTACATGGAATACATTAGAGTAGAGTAGGCCTAGAGTAGAATCACATTAAATGGAATACATTAGAGTAGAGTAGGCCTAGAATAGAATACAATTACATGGAATACATTAGAGTAGAGTAGGCCTAGAATAGAATACAATTACATGGAATACATTAGAGTAGAGTAGGCCTAGAATAGAATACAATTGCATGGAATACATTAGAGTAGAATAGGCCTGGAATACATGGAATACATTAGAGTAGAATAGGCCTAGAGTAGAATCACATTAAAATGGAATACAGAGTAGAATACAATTAAATGGAATACATTAGAGTAGAGTAGGCCTAGAGTAGAATAAAATTACATGGAATACATTAGAGTAGAGTAGGCCTAGAGTAGAATCACATTAAATGGAATACATTAGAGTAGAGTAGGCCTAGAATAGAATCACATTAAATGGAATACATTAGAGTAGAGTAGGCCTAGAGTATAATAAAATTACATGGAATACATTAGAGTAGAGTAGGCCTAGAATAGAATACAATTACATGGAATACATTAGAGTAGATACATTACATTAGAGTAAATAGGCCTAGAGTAGAATACAATTACATGGAATACATTAGTAGAGTAGGCCTAGAATAGAATACAATTACATGAATCATTAAATGGAATACATTAGAGTAGAGTAGGCCTAGAATAGAATACAATTACATGGAATACATTAGAGTAGAGTAGGCCTAGAATAGTAGAATACATTAGAGTAGAGTAGGCCTATTACAATGGAATACATTAGAGTAGAGTAGGCCTAGAATAGAATAGGCCTAGACATTAGATAGAGAATAGAATACAATTACATGGAATACATTAGAGTAGAGTAGGCCTAGAGTAGAATCACATTAAAATGGAATACATTAGAGTAGAGTAGGCCTAGAATAGAATACAATTACATGGAATACATTAGAGTACAATTACATGGAATACATTAGAGTAGAGTAGGCCTAGAATAGAATACAATTACATGGAATACATTAGAGTAGAGTAGAATAGGCCTAGAATACAATTGCATGGAATACATTAGAGTAGAATAGGCCTAGAGTAGAATAAAATTACATGGAATACATTAGAGTAGAATAGGCCTAGAGTAGAATCACATTAAATGGAATACATTAGAGTAGAGTAGGCCTAGAGTAGAATACAATTAAATGGAATACATTAGAGTAGAGTAGGCCTAGAGTAGAATAAAATTACATGGAATACATTAGAGTAGAGTAGGCCTAGAGTAGAATCACATTAAATGGAATACATTAGAGTAGAGTAGGCCTAGAATAGAATCACATTAAATGGAATACATTAGAGTAGAGTAGGCCTAGAGTATAATAAAATTACATGGAATACATTAGAGTAGAGTAGGCCTAGAATAGAATACAATTACATGGAATACATTAGAGTAGAGTAGGCCTAGAATAGAATACAATTACATGGAATACATTAGAGTAGAGTAGGCCTAGAGTAGAATACAATTACATGGAATACATTAGAGTAGAATAGAATACAATTACATGGAATACATTAGAGTAGAGTAGGCCTAGAGTAGAATCACATTAAATGGAATACATTAGAGTAGAGTAGGCCTAGAATAGAATACAATTACATGGAATACATTAGAGTAGAGTAGGCCTAGAATTACAATTACATGGAATACATTAAGTAGAGTAGGCCTAGAATAGAATACAATTACATGGAATACATTAGAGTAGAGTAGGCCTAGAATAGAATACAATTACATGGAATACATTAGAGTAGAGTAGGCCTAGAGTAGAATACAATTACATGGAATACATTAGAGTAGAGTAGGCCTAGAATAGAATACAATTACATGGAATACATTAGAGTAGAGTAGGCCTAGAGTAGAATCACATTAAATGGAATACATTAGAGTAGAGTAGGCCTAGAATAGAATACAATTACATGGAATACATTAGAGTAGAGTAGGCCTAGAGTAGAGTACAATTACATGGAATACATTAGAGTAGAGTAGGCCTAGAATAGAATACAATTACATGGAATACATTAGAGTAGAGTAGGCCTAGAATAGAATACAATTACATGGAATACATTAGAGTAGAGTAGGCCTAGAGTAGAATACAATTACATGGAATACATTAGAGTAGAGTAGGCCTAGAATAGAATACGATTACATGGAATACATTAGAGTAGAATAGAATACATTTCATCACCCACATTAGAAACAAACTAAACGTTACACCAATAGCTGGCTATTTAGTAATTGCAGTTCTATTCCACTGGATGTGAATAAGACCAGCCGCACCTATCCGGTGACACACTAACTTCTGTCCAAGTGTTAAGATTCTCACAATGGGTTTCGATACGAAACCTAGTGGTTAGACTAAGAACCGAAAGGTTGCAAGTTCAAATCCCCGAGCTGACAAGGTAAAAATCTGTCGTTCTGCCCCTGAACAAGGCAGTTAACCCACTGTTCCTAGGCCGTCATTGAAAATAAGAATTTGTTCTTAACTGACTTGCCTAGTTAAATAAATAAAAATATACTGCTGAAAGAAGGTTTTATATTGGAGACCGGTAGGAACACAGCTGAAAGAAGGTTTTATATTGGAGACCGGTAGGAACACAGCTGAAAGAAGGTTTTATATTGGAGACCGGTAGGAACACAGCTGAAAGAAGGTTTTATATTGGAGACCGGTAGGAACACAGCTGAAAGAAGGTTTTATATTGGAGACCGGTAGGAACACAGCTGAAAGAAGGTTTTATATTGGAGACCGGTCGGAACACAGCTGAAAGAAGGTTTTATATTGGAGACTGGTAGAAACACAGCTGAAAGAGGTTTTATATTGGAGACCGGTCGGAACACAGCTGAAAGAGGTTTTATATTGGAGACTGGTAGAAACACAGCTGAAAGAGGTTTTATATTGGAGACCGGTCGGAAACACAGCTGAAAGAGGTTTTATATTGGAGACTGGTAGAAACACAGCTGAAAGAAGGTTTTATATTGGAGACCGGTAGGAACACAGCTGAAAGAAGGTTTTATATTGGAGACCGGTCGGAACACAGCTGAAAGAGGTTTTATATTGGAGACTGGTAGAAACACAGCTGACAACAGGTGTCAGGAATGGTACTGTAGGGTCAAGGCTAACAAACAAAAGTGGTTTGACTTTTGTTCATTAATTTAGACACAATGATGAATGAATGACCCACACAACCATTGGTTGGTTACCATGCAGAAATGATATTATGGAATCTGCATCAGTGAATAGGAAAGATCAACAACATGTACAAAAACATGTCCATGTTATTTCATTCAATTAAATGAGTCTATTACTGTAAGTACACATCCTTGCGAAACATTCATACTCGAATGATGACATTCATATCCTGTATTGACATACAGATCATTGCAGAGGTAAAGTAATAGAGGATTAGTGTTGACAGATCCGTTGTCCACTCGCCGGTCTTTTGAAGGTACATACAGATAACATTTGGTCTGATAAGGTTGAGTGGTGCCCGGGGGCATTGTCACATCTCAGGAAAGCCCCGCAGGAAGTTGGTGAGTTGGCCTGGTACTCAGCTCTTCCTCATTGGATGACATCAAGAGAATAACCTATAAGTGGAAACATTATGAGTCAGTTTGGGCCATAGGAAAAAGTCAGGCTCCGATGGAACTATACTGAACAAAAATATAAAAGCAACAATGCAGCAATTTTAACAATTTTACTGAGTTACAGTTCATATAGAAATCTGTCAATCTGTCAATTGAAATAAATTAATTAGGCCCTAATCTTTGGATTTCACATGACTGGGCAGGGCACATCCATGGGTGGGGCATAGGCCCACCCACTGAGGAGCCAGGCAATCCGAATGAGTTTTTCCCCACATAAGGGCTTCATTACTGACAGAAATACTCCTCAGTTTTGTCAGCTGTCCAGGTGGCTGGTCTCAAACGATCCCGCAGGTGAAGAAGCCAGATGTGGAGGTCCTGGGCTGGCGTGGTTACACATGATCGGTGGTTGTGAGGCCAGTTAGACATACTGCCAAATTCTCTAAAACGACGTTGGTAGAGAAATTAACATGAAATTCTCTGGCAACAGCTCTGGTGGACATTCCTGCAGTCAGCATGCCAATTGCACGCTCCTTCAACATTTAAGACATCTGTGGCAATGTGTTGTGTGACAAAACTGCACGTTTTTGAGTGGCCTTTTATTGTCCCCAGCTCAAGTTGCACCTGTGTAATGATCATGCTGTTTAATCAGCTTCTTGATATGCCACACCTGTCAGGTGGATGGATTATCTTGGCAAAGGAAAAATGCTCACTAACATGGATGTAAACAAATGCACAACATTTGAGAGAAATAAGGTTTTTGTGCACATAGAACGTTCCTGGGATCTTTTATATCAGTTCATGAAACATGGAAACAACACTTTACATGTTGCGTTTATATTTTAGTTGGGTGTATTTTAGATCACTATAAAGGCTCTGTCATTAGAAGATCATGAGTTAGTCAGATCTGAGCATATCACATCAAATCATCAAATCAAATGTTATTTGTCACATGGTTGACCTTACTGTGAAATGCTTACTTACAAGCCCTTAACCAACAATGCAATTTGAAGAAAAATAAGAGTTATTTAAATTAAAAAAAAAACATAAAGAGCAACAATAAAATAACAATAACGAGGCTGTATATTCAGGGGGTACCGAGTCAATGTGTGGGTTAGTCGAGGTAATTGAGGTAATATGTACATGTAGGTAGTGGTAAAGTGACTATTCATAGATAATAAACAGCAAGTAGCAGCAGTGTAAAAACAAAGGGGGGATCAATGCAAATAGTCCAGGTAGCCATTTGATTAGTTGTTCAGCAGTCTTATGGCTTGGGGGTAGAAGCTGTTAAGAAGCCTTTTGGACCAACACAGCTTGCCTTGCGGTAGCAGAGAGACTTGGGTGGCTGGAGTCTTTGGCAATGTTTCACATATTGTCAGTTATTTTTTAGTCAATGTAACAACTTGTTTCCGGAGATGTTCTATGTAATGTTTTGTCTTCGTTCTCTTTTCACAATGTCCTAGAATATACTAATAGAAAAGTAGAAATATGAGTCATATTGAATATTTATTAGAACATATGTCTCACGATACAGTCAGATGTTTGTGACCAGATATTGGCATGAACACTTCTGCAGCTATCAGCCATTCAATAGTCTGAATAATGATAAGATAATGATCACATAGAAAGTCAGACAGACAGAGACCGGCTCATCTACTCATGCCATAGGCATCACAGTCAACTCAGGCCACACGTAATGATTAGCTGTCATTTGAACGATCACTTGTTACGTCATCGGTATTTTATGCCGCGTCCAAAACAACTGGGAACTCGGATAACTCCGACTTCCGACATCAAGACGTTCAAAGCAACTGGTAACTCGGAAAAAAACAAGCTCCGACTGAAAAAAAATCGATTTGACGGTCATCCAACTCGGGCCTCTAGACTTACGTCATGATTTGACCTCGTATTTTTCCGAGTCCCAGTTGTTGTGAATGCGGCATCAATGACAACCATCGATCACGACACATGTCACGACGAGTTGATTGATTTCACTAGTTGACCAACATATGAGATAAGTGACGTTGTAGACGGACACTTTGTATCTGTCTAGCATGAACACTAGATGGCAGTGTTGAGTGAATTTTGCGGATATTCATTTCAACACACTTTAGAGGTTGAATGTAGCAATTGTTTTTGCAAGAGTCAAATATACTGTATTTTCATATTACATAGCGGCTCCCTCTAATCGCTTGGAGCAGGCTAGACGGGAGTCATATTACAGGATCCCATGTATATTGTTGAGAAGAACTACAATTACTTGACATTTGCAAACATGACTAAAAAAGCCCCACATTTCATTCGTCCACTTTTTGATACACGTCCACAGTGGCGTTTTAATGGGTAATACGGGTAATTTAAGGGGCAGCCAGTGTTAATTAAAACCTTTGTTGACTGTCACATCGCTGACTGGTAGGATGAGTCAAATATGAAATATGAGGTGTCCTTCCATTCAACTACCTGAAATGAAATCACACTTGTTGAAATAATGACAAAATGATAGCTACCTTGCACATGAAATAATTATATTGATACGTGTGTAAAAACCTTCATTGAAGCAAGACAAGTGTTATATTCAAACACAGATATTGTTTGAATAACTTTACAAAGTAACTTTTTAAAATTGTTTACTTCCCATGTAGCCTATGTACAAGTAGTCAAAAAAAAAGGGGGGATACATTTTGTTACGTGAATTTAAATAAACTGCATTTCCTCAAAAATGAAGACCAATATGAACAACAATAGCCAAAAAGACCTGAAGGAAAATATGATGAAAAGGTCACATGATGTCATAGGAAAGCCATATATCGTTTTGACAAAATGATCTAGTGTAGTAGCCCATCAAGGACCTCCGGCTAACAAAGGTGTCACATAGGAACAGAGATCATTAAAGCCTTTTGCCACAACCATTTTTAGATTCCTTATTCCTGTAATAAAAAACACCACATGTTTTTCCATTTGTAGCTCTTCTACAATGAAGTACTTCAACATCTGCATCGCTTGCTGTTTGGGGTTTTAGGCTGGGTTTCTGTACACCACTTTGTGCTCTCTGCTGATATATAAATGGCTTTATAAATACATGTGATTGATTAATTGATTTATCAAGACCAAAGGTGCAGCACAAAGGATGTAAAAAAAAAATCTAAACCTGTTGAATTCAATTCTGCATTATTATGCTGCTGCATAACTCTGAAAACAAGCAAATGCTAAAAAATAATTGCCAAGCTGAAAATATGAACAATTGTAACGGTGATGATGGAGTGCTGAGTTGATACATGACTGACACACATCAGGAACTGACACTCAAGTCTACAGCTCTATCCAAAAATACATTTTGCCAAAAGATTCAAACAGAATACTTTCAGTATTTACGTTTCTAATGTAGTTACACAAAGCCAGCATTCTAATAATTAATGACCGTTTTAATCACGGAGGATGCGGGTAAGTATAGTATGACATTGAACCATGGACGAGATGATTTCTTTGCATGGATTTAGCTGATAATTAAGTGCAGCTCTTGAAGAAACTAGCCAGTTAGCTAGCGCAGTTCACTTATATCAAATATATCAGATTAAAAAAATAAAATAAAAGCGAGACTCGTAACGAATGCTCATTGAAATATATCGGTGATGACACCGCCAACAAGACGATCAATATTTCCCCGAAGAAAGCGTTATTTATTTTTACACGTTTGAACGACCGCGAAATGCATTCTGGGTGTGAAAACTGTGTTCTGATTTTCAACGTCATCACATCTTGTCAAAACAAAGTATCCATAAAATAAACGTCTGATACCTACGACCTTACATACGTAACGTTCCGATATTGATTTGTCTACATTATAATAGGTACGACATGGCTGATCTGCTGACTTGAGATATCGTTATGATCAAGCGTCAAGGCAATATTTCTCATCACGTGACAATGGCAATCTTGGGGGTGGGCAGCACTGAGCAGCAACCTCTGCTCTGCTCAGCTCAGAAAGAATAGACTTCACCGGAGAGCAGTGAGCAGGGGGGGTATTTTATAGGCCTTTCTTTATTATGAACATACATGTTCAACATCTGGAAACAACAGTCTGGAGCAGGGCAGTTTATATCCCCCTCTTAGATAAAATGCAGTCTGATGCCTTTGCATTTTGATGTGTTGCTGATGGAAAGGTGCTGAACCTATTACAGAAGGGGCTACCCATGACTTCATTGTCTGAGAGTGAGCTGCTGTCATATATAAAAAACATTCTGCAGAGAGACAGCTATGTGCTAATCTGTCACCATACCCACCACCCAGGTAGGTAATAATCTATTGTTCAGGTGTTGGTTGATGAATTGTCTGAATCTGGGGTTTGGGTTGATGACTTTATAGGTACAGGCCCGGGCCTTGTGAGGTTCTGTTATATAACATAAACAATAATGTGCTGTCTTTTTAAAGTAGTTAGCCTATAGTCTGCTATTTATCTTTGTAATTACTCAGAAAGAACATGGTTTTAAATAATTGCATTATGCAGGACCATGTACAAAGTGAGCCTTTGTTAAATTATTTGAGTAAGTAGCCTATCAGTATCAATTGATGACAATATCTCTACAATATGCAGACCGCACAGACCATACTAGGCCCTATTTTCTTCAAGTCAATATTTAGCCTATATTTGTCATTGGTCAAGAGAGACTTAGGAGATTTCTTGGTATCCTTTTCTTTGTGCCCTCTTCTCATATTTCTATATTTTCCTTTCCCCTCTCTGCTCTCCTTCCTGCACCAGCTGCTGCTCCCTGCCGTAGCCGAGAGAGCCTGGAGAGTCCCCTCACCCCCTTACCCTGCACATACATGCATAGACAAAAGGCCTGATTCGCCTGTCGAACACTGCCCCCTTTTTCCATGCAGCGCTCGGCTTCGTCTGGAGGGAGCAGCCTGGACTGGCTGACCTACTGCAGCCACAGAGCAGAGGCACAAGAACACTGTTTATAGGGGGCTGCCTGGCAGGATGGGGGCTGCTAGTCTGGATTGACTCTGTGTTTATGAAGCAGGCCTCAACAGGAAGATTTCTCCTCTCTTAGTGGAAAATCAGAGTCAGGGGATCACGAGGGTATGGCACAATCTCCTTTTCCTCCCCTAGTATTTGTGTGTATATATATATATCTATATATCTATATCAGATACATATATATTATATATATATATTGTGTGTGTCTGCATGTATTGTGCCTGTGACAGGGATAGGGTGTGTGGCATCATGATGGCCCTTTGTTTTCCTTGTCATTTATCACAGACAGACGGATGGGATGCTCAATTGCCTGAGGCTACAGGGATTATCATGACAAAGATCAGCCTCTCTAGGACAGAGATTAGGGAACCATGGGCATGGAATAGAGAGGATAGAGGTGGAGAGACCCTCACCAGCTCAGCCGAGGCTGTACTAAAACACTGGGGCTCATGCAGACAAGCAGGCCACGTATAGACCAGGTTTTACCACTACTACTACTCTGTCATGGCTGCTTCAGCCTCCTCCCTCTCCATTTTCACCCAGCGTTGTGGCACGTCCTCATCCCAGACCAGGAATCGTAACTGTCATGACTCACATAATAAGCCATCCGGATTCAGGCGGTATTATTGTCTGTGTTTTGAGCTGTGTCCTTTTTTCCTGACATCTCGTTTTGTATCTGTAACAGAGTTAGATTTCTAACTGCGTGTGTATTTTGTCCCGTTGCACAACCCAGAGGAGGATGTTATGGTTTGTACTCTCGAGGCCTAGCTGTTTTTTTGTTGCTGGGGTAATGACCTGGATTCCAGATTTGTTTTGGACAAGGATCTCTTCAAACCTTTTGTATTTTGAACCCAGAGAACTATTACCTTTTTAATCATCTCTTATCTTTTAACCAGATGTTGTATTTCAGGTCAAAATGGTGCAGTATCAGTGCTCTGTGATCAGCCTGAGAAGTGGGCGCTAGCTGTGTCTCTTTCTGCCTGTCTGTGTGTGTGTAGCTGTACTGCAGCAGAGCAGGCTTTATGTGTGGTGACCGGAACCGGCTGAAACAGGTTTGAGCCAGCAGACAGAGGGCTGAGGAACAATGCCGGCTCTGTGCTACAGGGGGAGAGAGAGCTTCCCTGGCTGCTTAATAATGGCAGCCAAACTAGAAGGCTGTAGCCTAGCAGAGGAGGCTGCAGAAAGGCACCATCGATCCCCAGCAGTATGGTGGTGGTACAGTACACTGGGTGTGGGGGTTTAGGCTATGGGATACAGGGTGTAGGCTGTGGGATGTGGGGCAAGCAGGGCTGGCCACCTCGCTGAAGGCAGAGAGAGCAGTGCTCAGGCAGGGGAGAGGGGATGAGACTGCAACTCTGGAGGCCTGTCTCACAGCACAGGGTCATTGTCAGTCAGCTGGTGATGGTGCAGGACAGGAGGAAATGGATGACTGATCGGGAGCACACCACCTCCATCTCTCTGCCTCTTTTTGGGCCCTGCCTGCTTTGGGAAATTGATTTTTTTTTCTGCAGGAAAAGGGGGGTGGTTGTTGTGCCTGACTGACTGTGTGGTAGCAGGAAGGAAGGAAGGTGGTTTTGTGACTACAGTAGTGGCTGGCTGGGGACAGGCTGGCTACAGATCACAGGGTGAGGACTGTTTCATGTTTCTTTCTACTGCTGTGTTTCCTAATGTGAGTTACTCTGTAGGTAGATGTACTGTATGTGCACTTGAAAGGGGTGGTGGTGAGAACAGCATATACATGAAACTGGGGTTAATATAGCTGGGCGTCAATATGTATACAGTACAGTATTCTTAATCTCTCTGCATTAAATATCATTTTTTCTATGTCAGACAGCTTTGCTTTTATTGGCCGTATTCTTGCACTAGGCCCTGCGATTCTCTTTCCTCTGCTGCAGTTTTTCCTCAGCTCGGCAGCAGCCATCTTTCCTTTTTTTCTGATGCAGCTTTTCCTCACCTCAGCTCGGCAGCAGCCATTCCTTTTCTCCAATCTCCAAATCTGTTTCTGTCTCTCTCGCTCTCTCTCGTTCTCTACTTTTCTTGTTCTGTTCACTACTGCCTGGTTATCTCATTGTCTGCAGCTGAGGAGAGGAGGCCATTTCACTGGTGGTTTAGCAGGGAGGGAGACTGGGGAGTGCAGATGTTAATAGGTGAAATGGATGTGGCCGGGGCTGCAGTGCAGTGTGCAGACTGATCTGTCATCCATTTTAATGAGGAGGCAGCAAGCATTCAGGCAGCCCTCCTTGGCTACATGCTACGTGCAGACTGAAGAGGCAGCGCAAAGACGCACCACATGATATGATATCCGTAGCCCATTGTCTTCATCCATCACATTTCCTATGAGGATTCCTCTTGTGAAAATTCATTTCAGTACAACAACACAAAAAGCACTACTTGTTTCAGAAGCATTGTACATACATACAGTACATCCACCTCCGAACTGTCCTTGGCTATTGGGTTGTTTGAAATAAACGTATTTATAATACTTCAGATACAGGCTAATGTACATGAAGCAATTTGGCTAGTTATTAGCTATTTAGAGGACAGGCATTATCTGTCTCCATCCCATTCATAAAGTAGGTCAGAATGATAAGCTAGCTCATCTAGCGCTGAGTAGCCATGTTACTGTATACCTCTCTCATGTTTCCTTCATAAACAAACCAGCATAATCACTGGAGATATGTCATTCATTCTCTGTAAACACCTAGTGACCTTGGTCTGAAGTCATCTGACATACGTGAAAAGAAGAGAAAAATGCCCATTTGAATGAAGATCACCAAAAGTGTAGTCTGGTTTTTCCAACTGATGAGTATTCACAGAGTTTGATTTGGATGCTGGTTTTATGAGGGTCCACTGCATTTTGTTACGTTCAAATGGGCATTAGCTACTGCGATTTTAGCCTAATTCCATGGATGATGAAGTGATTGCAGTAGGAAATTAGTGGCCAGATTTGAATGTCCTGGGTCTTGAGTGGGCCTAGTTGACTACCTACCTCTGCTTTCCTTTGTTCCTCTCTAGGAGGGCTTGATTGAAGGCAGTGGTTTTCATACCTCTCCTCAGGGACCCCCACACATTTCACAATTTTGATCTAGCCTTGAACTAGCTCACCTGATTCACCTATTCAAGGACTTGATAATTAGTTGACGAGTTAAATAAGGTGTGCCAGCTGTGGAATAGTTCAAAGGCATGGAACGGCTAGAGATCCCAGAGGAGAGGTTTTTGAAAAACCCTGAATTGGGCAACTGAGAGTTGGGAGGGGAATTGGAGCAGAATGAGTTCCTACTTGTACATTAGTGGGCGATTTTCTACAACAAAAAAAGTAGTGAATTTGTATCAATGACTGTATACAGTGCCTTGCGAAAGTATTCGGCCCCCTTGAACTTTGCGACCTTTTGCCACATTTCAGGCTTCAAACATAAAGATATAAAACTGTATTTTTTTGTGAAGAATCAACAACAAGTGGGACACAATCATGAAGTGGAATGACATTTATTGGATATTTCAAACTTTTTTAACAAATCAAAAACTGAAAAATTGGGCGTGCAAAATTATTCAGCCCCCTTAAGTTAATACTTTGTAGCGCCACCTTTGCTGTGATTACAGCTGTAAGTCGCTTTGGGTATGTCTCTATCAGTTTGCACATCGAGAGACTGACATTTTTTCCCATTCCTCCTTGCAAAACAGCTCGAGCTCAGTGAGGTTGGATGGAGAGCATTTGTGAACAGCAGTTTTCAGTTCTTTCCACAGATTCTCGATTGGATTCAGGTCTGGACTTTGACTTGGCCATTCTAACACCTGGATATGTTTATTTTTGAACCATTCCATTGTAGATTTTTGCTTTATGTTTTGGATCATTGTCTTGTTGGAAGACAAATCTCCGTCCCAATCTCAGGTCTTTTGCAGACTCCATCAGGTTTTCTTCCAGAATGGTCCTGTATTTGGCTCCATCCATCTTCCCATCAATTTTAACCATCTTCCCTGTCCCTGCTGAAGAAAAGCAGGCCCAAACCATGATGCTGCCACCACCATGTTTGACAGTGGGGATGGTGTGTTCAGGGTGATGAGCTGTGTTGCTTTTACGCCAAACATAACGTTTTGCATTGTTGCCAAAAGTTAAATTTTGGTTTCATCTGACCAGAGCACCTTCTTCCACATGTTTGGTGTGTCTCCCAGGTGGCTTGTGGCAAACTTTAAACGACACTTTTTATGGATATCTTTAAGAAATGGCTTTCTTCTTGCCACTCTTCCATAAAGGCCAGATTTGTGCAATATACGACTGATTGTTGTCCTATGGACATAGTCTCCCACCTCAGCTGTAGATCTCTGCAGTTCATCCAGAGTGATCATGGGCCTCTTGGCTGCATCTCTGATCAGTCTTCTCCTTGTATGAGCTGAAGGTTTAGAGGGACGGCCAGGTCTTGGTAGATTTGCAGTGGTCTGATACTCCTTCCATTTCAATATTATCGCTTGCACAGTGCTCCTTGGGATGTTTAAAGCTTGGGAAATATTTTTGTATCCAAATCCGGCTTTAAACTTCTTCACAACAGTATCTCGGACCTGCCTGGTGTGTTCCTTGTTCTTCATGATGCTCTCTGCGCTTTTAACGGACCTCTGAGACTATCACAGTGCAGGTGCATTTATACGGAGACTTGATTACACACAGGTGGATTGTATTTATCATCATTAGTCATTTAGGTCAACATTGGATCATTCAGAGATCCTCACTGAACTTCTGGAGAGAGTTTGCTGCACTGAAAGTAAAGGGGCTGAATCATTTTGCACGCCCAATTTTTCACTTTTGATTTGTTAAAAAAGTTTGAAATATCAATAAATGTCGTTCCACTTCATGATTGTGTCCCACTTGTTGTTGATTCTTCACAAAAAAATACAGTTTTATATCTTTGTTTTGAAGCCTGAAATGTGGCAAAAGATCGCAAAGTTCAAGGGGGCCGAATACTTTCGCAAGGCACTGTACATGAATGGACAAAGCCATCGATCTCATGACACAATGCATTCCTATGTGAAGACTCAATAGCGCATTGAAGCCAAATAAAGTCGGTATAAGATAGTGTCTCATTGGCTGCGTTTAGACAGGCAGCCCAATTCTGATTTTATGAGGATCCCCAATTACTCTTCCTGGGGTCCAAACATGAAACAAAACAAAATGCATAAAATACATAGAATATATAACACTACGTAATGCAATACGTAATGTAATACAAAATATATCAAAATGTTAGTCTCTTCACAGTGAAAGTGCTATTTTATCTGGTTTTTAAAATCTGTTTTTATTGCTAACTTGAGTTACCTGGGGTGACCGAGAGTTCCATGTACAGTACCTTCAAAAAGTATTCACACCTGTTGACTTTTTCCACATTTTGCTGTGTGACAGATTGAATTTAACATTTTATTAAATATAGATTTATTTTTTGTTGTCACTGGCCTCAATGTCCAAGTGCAATTATGTTTTTTCAAAAGTGTTACAAATTTTAAATCTGAAATGTCTTGAGTCAATAAGTATGTTATGTCAAGCCTAAATTAGTTCAGATGTAAAAATGTTCTTTAAAAAGTCACATAATAAATTGTATTGACAATAATAGCATTTTAACATGAATTTTGAATGACTACTTGCACATTTTGGGGAATATTCAGAGGTGGAAACTTTCCATGGGAATTAACGGGAATATATGGGAATTAACGGCAATATATGCAAATTAATATTAATACCATTTAAATGTAGATGTTTTTTTGCATTGGATATATTTACCATATCATATGGAGACAGAAACATAAACCTTTTACCTCATCATAAGTAGACATAATTACAAATGATTAAATCCTTCCAATAGAAATTTTTAAAAACAATTTAGTTACAAATGTAACTTTAATTAAGTGAGTTGACTCTTCACATGGGATGATTTCACTGAACAACAAAAGGAAGGGAATATGAATGATCCCCAATGACCTATCGCCTCTCCCAAAAATGTTTTCAACATACATCTGTAAAATTATAGTCTAGAAACTAAAGCTTTGGTTGTCCTCCTCTCAGGCTTCCATGTCTTCTCCCTGGACCTCCTCTATGTCCACCTCTTGAACATCAGACTCTGAGGCCTCATCTTCACTGTCACTTTCCAACCTGGTTGAGGATAGCTCGTTGTCAGGCTCAAAAAGCCTCAAATTTCCCCGGATGGCCACCAATTTTTCAGCCCTTGTATTGGTCAGCCTATTGCCTGCTTTGGTATGTGTGTTCCCAAACAAGGACCAGTTGCACTCTGAGGCGGCTGATGTTGGTGGGATTTGGAGGATGATGGAGGCAACAGGGGAAAGAGCCTCAGATCCACAAAGTCCCTTCCACCAGGTGGCTGACGAGATATGTTGGCATAACTGCCATACTGCATCTCCATCCCAAAGCCCTTGCTTGTAAGTGTACTACGCCAGATGCCAAGAACCTTGCCCTCATCCAGGCCAAAGTGGCGAGACACGGTAGTGATGACACCATAGGCCTTGTTGATCTTTGCACCATACACAATGCTCTTGCCAGCATATTTGGGGTCCAACGTGTACGCTGTGGTGTGTATGGGCTTCAGGCAGAAGTCGTCACGCTTTTTGATGTATTTCAGAACATTCAGAAATCTCTTCCAATGCACATTGTCTGTGAGCACCAGAGGTGAACCAGTTGCATACACAGCTTGAGCAAGACATTCATCAGCATTTCTCTGACTACGTTCCTCCATTGAGGAAAAAGAACTTGAGCTGTTGCTATCGATAAGGTGTCTGATTCATCCTTTTCACCTCGAAAGAAGTAGAGGGACTTTTTGTCAGAGGTTGTGAGCGCTGAGGGAACTTTATGCACATGATTTAGCACAGTATTTGCAAATGTACACAATTTTTCCTTCTACATTAGCTGCAGTGAAATGTCTCCACACATCAGATAATGCCTGTGGCATTTTCCTGTAAAGATTATAAAAAAAACAAGTAAAAAACCCAAATACAATTCCATGTACAGATAAATAGTTAAGCAGTTAGAAGAAACAACTCCTTTGTAAGATAAATGTCTTAAAATGAAACATGTATGGAAACAGGTGAATTAACACTCCTCAGTTAGCAGGCTCAAGCAAGCTAAAACCCACATGGTAGCAAAAACAAACTAGCAGAAATTGTTAACAAGTTATAAATTATTTAAACACACTTTGCTGTAGGCTACTGTTTACTAGTTAACAAAAAATAATGTATGTCGTATAAAATATATTCACCCCACCCAGTATTGTAATCAAAACTTACCAGAAAGCATGTAGTCCTTGGCTCAGAGTGTAATAGTATGGGCTCAATAGCATCTCATTAGTGTGCAAGATCTTAAGAATCAGCTGTACATGTGATGGAAGAATGCACTGTGCATGCAGAGGGTTACAATTCCATTGAATTGAGGATAGTTTAACCAAAATATGCCACAAGACCTAGAATTGCCTTGTGTATCCCACAAAAAACGGTTCACTGTTATAAGCTAACTTTTTTTGATGAATTTAAGCAAAATTCTCCAAATTCCAGGGCTTAAGTTGCCATGGAAATTTACCGGACTGTGTCTGCCTTTTTTCAACCCTATTTGTACCCCATAAATATAATGATCTGTAAGGTCCCTCAGTCGAGCAGTGCATTTTAAACACAGATTCAACCACAAAGACCAGGGAGGTTTTCCAATGCCTCGCAAAGAAGGGCACATATTGGTAGATGAAAAAAAAAACAGACATTGAATTTCCCTTTTAGCATGGTGAAGTTATTAATTACACTTTGAATGGTGTATCAGCACCCAGTCACTACAAAGGTTCAGGCGGCCTTCCTAACTCAGTTGCCCGGAGAGAAAGGAAACCACTCAGGGATTTCACAGTGAGGGCAATGGTGACTTATGGATGTGATAGGAGAAAACTGAGGAGTAACTACAATATTGTAGTACTAACCACAACCACAATACTAACCTAATTGACCGAGGGGAAAAGAAGGAAGCCTGTACAGAATAAAAAATATTCCAAAACATGCATCCTGTTTGCAACAAGGCACTAAAGTAATACTGAAAAGCAATTCACTTTTTGTCCTAAATACAAAGTGTTATGTTTGGTGGAAATACAATATAACACATTACTGAGTACCACTCTCCATATTTTCAAGCATAGTGGTGACTGTATCATGTTAGGTGTATGTGTGTAATCAATAAAGACTGGGGAGTTTTTTTAGGATGAAAAAGAAACGGAATGGAGCGATATCATAACCGCCATCGATAAGAGACAATACTGTACTGTGCAGCTGTATTCATCGACCTGGCCAAGGCTTTCGACTCTATCACTCACCACATTCTTATCGGCAGACTCAACAGCCTTGGTTTCTCAAATAACTGCCTCGCCTGGTTCACCAACTACTTCTCAGACAGAGTTCAGTGTGTCAAATCGGGGGCCTGCTGTCCAGACCTCTGGCAGGCTCTATGGGGGTGCCACAGGGTTCAATTCTCAGGCCGACTCTTTTCTCTGTATACATCAATGATGTCGCTCTTGCTGCTGGTGATTCTCTAACCTGCTACATTTAGTTATCCTAACCTGCTACATTTAGTTATACTAACCTGCTACATTTAGTTATACTAACCTGCTACATTTAGTTATACTAACCTGCTACATTTAGTTATACTAACCTGCTACATTTAGTTATACTAACCTGCTACATTTAGTTATCCTAACCTGCTACATTTAGATATCCTAACCTGCTACATTTAGTTATACTAACCTGCTACATTTAGTTATACTAACCTGCTACATTTAGTTATCCTAACCTGCTAGCGTAGCACCCTTTATTATCGGCGTATTCAACAGCGTTTAAGAAATATATTACCTTCAACAGTGTTATCTCGTGATCGAGCTATAAATATTTTGTGATTATTGGTGTCGTAAAAATGTTAGCTAACGGGTTAGTGATTAGCATGTTTGACATTTCAGTGGAAATACTACTACTACTGTATCAGCTTTTTGATATGCGGTTTAGCAAAGATAAACCTCCCGTATTATTGGCATACAGTCTCCAGTTAATGGACACCTTACTATTTTGTTCAATTACAAGATATATCCATTTCATTTTGTTAAAAAGAGACACCAACCTCGTGTCAAGTTTTTACTAGATAGTTGGCTAGCTTTTCAGTAAAAAAACAAGACTTGCCTGTCAACTTTTCATTGCGTAGCCTGGTTCTTCACATCTTCTTCAGTGTTGTAACCAAATAAAGTCTTGTTTATTTTACAGATTAATCTTATGTTTTGAGAAAGTAGATACTAACATATAAATAACTATGAATAATTCAGGTAAAAAGTTGGACTTTTTTTTAAACCTTTATTTAACCAGGCAAGTCAGTTAAGAACAAATTCTTATTTTCAATGATGGCCTAGGAACAGTGGGTTAACTGCCTGTTCAGGGGCAGAACAACAGATTTGTACCTTGTCAGCTCGGGGATTTGAATTTGCAACCTTCCGGTTACTAGTCCAATGCTCTAACCATAAGGCTACCCTGCCGCCCCATTAAATGATGTGTGGTCTGTCGCGCAGTTGAATTTGACAATATACAGCGTGTCCCACAAAATGAGTTTGTGTATTAATTTGTGTACTAGCTAACTAGTTGTATTTTTTCGTTATATCTCTTCCAGGTTCTTGCATCATCACATCAAAAACATGGGCGATATGAAGACCCCAGACTTTGACGACCTCCTGGCAGCCTTTGACATCCCAGACATGGTAGACCCGAAGACAGCCATAGAGTCAGGCCACGAGGACCCCCACGATGGCCAGCTGAAACACCCCAGCGTCCCCCACGAGGACCCTCATGATGGCCAGCTCAAACACCCAAGCGTCCCCCACGAGGACGAGGCACACACCCCCTCTGGAGCTCCAGACGTGGGCGTCAGCGTCATCGTCAAGAATGTCCACAAAATGGACGCCGGCGGTGAAGAACACACACGACCAGAGGAGGTGGTTCAGGCTGACCCCACCACCATGGTGAACCACAATGGGCTTCATAACGGGTACCTGTCAATGTCACCTAACGACCGGTACAGTAAGAACAACGGAGCCGAAAAGGTTCTGAGAGATGTGGAGGCTCATCATGGATTGGCTATCACCTCCAACTTCATCTCCCACTCTACTTTTAACCAGTTCAGTCCCATTTCCAGCGCTGAGGAGTTTGACGATGACGATAAGATTGAAGTTGATGACTCTCTGGACAGGGTCAAGCAGAGCACCCTGCCATTTTTTAGGACAAACCCTCTGACAGAACCACCTGCCAAGAGAGAGGAGGAGCTGACCACAAAAGCCGTACTGGCAGACTCCCATAGCACGGCCAAACCTGCGAACAAGTCTAATGGAGACTGCGACAAATCAAAACTTGATAAAAACAACAACAAGACTTTGGTCACCGTTAGTCTGAACCTTTACGAGTCCTCTAAATCAAGGAAACTTGAAGAAGAGAAAGCCAAAGAGACAACGGCCCCTCGCACCCAGGAGGGGTCGGGGAGGGAGGCTGGGGAGCCCTGTGTCCAGGCTGTGTCCACCAGTCTCTCGCAGGCCAAACAAGCCAATTCATCAGCCAAACTTTCCTCCTGCATTGCTGCTATTGCAGCTCTCAGTGCTAAGAAAGCCACAGTATCAGACACCACTAACTCTGTAGTTTCTGAGTCCCCCACTACCACCCAGAGACTCATTTACCACCATCCCTGACATCCACACCCAGAGGGAAGCACCCAAGGAGGCCAAGGAGAGGGAGAGCCCCAGGGACCTGGTCCCGGAGAAGCCCCCAGACCAGGAGTCCCCCTCAGCTCTGGAGGTATGGATTGTGTATAAGTCAAGTGTGTAAATGTTTTACTGTACTGTCTACTTGTATACATCAGTACTATGTGTCTAAGACTAACCTCTAGGAAGGGTTAGATGCTCCATTAACGACTACGGTAACATTTATGTTATGCAGTCTGTCCACAATAGATTAGTCCCAGACAAATTTCCGCCCGGGACAAAAAAGTTCATCCTATCCTATTCTATCCTATCCTAGTTGGCCAGGAGGCTGCAGTCCAAACAGCCAGAGGGCCCCGGCAGCCCAACCACCAGCGAGGACAGCAGTAGAGGCTCTGGTTCCCCCTCCTCCTCCCCGTCCACACCCGTCATCCCAAAGGTCCGGATCAAAACCATTAAGACCTCCTCTGGCCAGATCAAACGCACCGTCACCAGAGTGCTGCCGTTGGCCCAGGTAGAGTCAGACCCTGAACGCCTGAAGAGAGGGTCTTCAATCATGGTCTCCTCCTTCCTGTCCTCCCCGAACTCGACGCGGACTTCCTCCCTGCCCACCACCACCCCAGGTGTTGCCATGGAGATCAACAAGCAGATGACCATCAAACCTGTGGCCACTGCTTTCCTCCCTGTGTCGGCAGTCAAGACAGCGGGTTCCCAGGTAACCAACCTTTTTCTTTGTACAGTGCCCTCTGTAAGTATTGGGACAGTGACTGTTTTGTTTTGGCTCTGCACTCCAGCAGTTTGGATTTGAAATCAAACAATGACTAAGAGGTTAAAATGCAGACTTAAAATGAATGAATCGTTAAAAATGATGTGTGAGAAGTTATAGATGCACCAATACCATTACAATAACAGGGGAGGTTTGCATCTTTGGGGGGTATGACATTTGTGCGTCTGTAACTTTCTCACTCATCATTAAATGGAAACTGTAATCTGGACACTGACTGTAGGTCTATGAATTTTCTTTCAGAATCTTGAGAGAATGCAAATGCACAGTTAGGGATAGTTTGTAGAGGTGCTTCTGACGAATAGGAGTAGTAGGAAGGATCGGAGAACCAATGTGCAGCGTGGTACGTGTTCATATTGCTTACTTTTAATAGAACACTGAAAAGTACAAAATAACAACGTGAATAAATTAAATAAACAAAACTGTGTGGAACAAACACTGACACGGAAAATAATCACCCACAACTCAAAGGTGAAACCAGGCTACCTAAGTATGGTTCTCAATCAGAGACAACCAGGCTACCTAAGTATGGTTCTCAATCAGAGACAACCAGGCTACCTAAGTATGGTTCTCAATCAGGGACAACCAGGCTACCTAAGTATGGTTCTCAATCAGGGACAACCAGGCTACCTAAGTATGGTTCTCAATCAGGGACAACCAGGCTACCTAAATATGGTTCTCAATCAGAGACAACCAGGCTACCTAAGTATGGTTCTCAATCAGAGACAACCAGGCTACCTAAGTATGGTTCTCAATCAGAGACAACCAGGCTACCTAAGTATGGTTCTCAATCAGAGACAACCAGGCTACCTAAGTATGGTTCTCAATCAGAGACAACCAGGCTACCTAAGTATGGTTCTCAATCAGGAACAACCAGGCTACCTAAGTATGGTTCTCAATCAGAGACAACCAGGCTACCTAAGTATGGTTCTCAATCAGAGACAACCAGGCTACCTAAGTATGGTTCTCAATCAGAGACAACGAATGACAGCTGCCTCTGATTGAGAACCATACCAAAAACACAGAAATCCCAAATCATAGAAAAAGGAACATAGACAACCCACCCAACTCACGCCCGACCATACTAAAACAAAGACATAACAAAAGAACTACGGTCAGAACGTGACAGGTGCTGTCTTTTATCAGCGTCATTAAAGCTGATAGTATTTCAACCACATCCATATGCATCCAAGCTGAACTGAAATCTAATGAGACACAATTTGGGCTGTTTACACAGCTTTCTATTAGCTTACATCCGGTCAATCAGATGTCATTTGGAAATTTTGCACAGAAAAACTTCCCCATATTTGGAGAGAGTTATTGCGTTTTCTCCCCAGTCCCCAGAGATGACATAGAACAAAGCACAGACCCCTGAGTGGCCCCTGTGTTGATGGATGTGTTGACTACTACTTTAATACAGTGTTAGTGTTTGTCCCAATACTTTCGCTACTCTTAAATTGGGGGGGGGGGGGGGACTAGTTTAGGGGAACAAAATGGTTCACCCGATATGGATGAAAATATCCTCAAATTAAATCTGACAGTCTGCACTTTAACCTCATATTTTGTAGTATATAGCCAAATAAGAAACAATGCTTCACTGTCCCAATAATTATGGAGGTCACTGTATATGGGAGTGTTTGAACTTGGTCTTTTACCAAATAGGGCTATCTTCTGTTTACCACCCCTACCTTGACTCAACACAACTGACTGACTCAAACGCATTAAGAAGGAAAGAAATTCCACAAATGAACTTTTAACAAGGCACACCTGTTAATTGAAATGCATTCCAGGTGACTACCTCATGAAGATGGTTGAGAGAATGCCAAGAATGTGCAAAGCTGTCATCAAGTCAAAGGGTGGCTACTTTGAAGAATCTCAATATAAAATATATTTTGATTTGTTTAACACTTTTTTGGTTGCTACATGATTCCATGTGTTATTTCATAGTTTTGATGTCTTTACTATTATTCTACAATGTAGAAAATAGTTTTAAAAAATAAAGAAAATCCATGAATGAGTAGGTGTGTCCAAACTTTTGACCAGTACTCTCTCTCTATATATATATACAGTTGAAGTTGGAAGTTTACATACACTTAAGTTGGAGTCATTAAAACTTGTTTTTCAAACCCTCCACAAATTTCTTGTTAACAAATGATAGTTTTGGCAAGTTGTTTAGGACATCTACTGTATGACACAAGTCATTTTTCTAACAATGGTTTATAGTCAGATTATTTCTCTTATAATTCACTGTATCACAATTCCAGTGGGTCAGAAGTTTACATACACTAAGTTGACTGTGCCTTTAAACAGCTTGGAAAATTCCAGAAAATTATGTCATGGCTTTAGAAGCTTCTGATAGCCTAATTGACAAACGCATGAAGGTACCACGTTCATCTGTACAAACAACAGTACGCAAGTATAAACACCATGGGACCACGCAGCCGTCATACCGCTCAGGAAGGAGATGCGTTCTCCTAGATGCGTCTCCTAGAGATGAAAGTACTTTGGTGCGAAAAGTACAAATCAATTCCAGGACAGCAGCAAAGGACCCTGTGAAGATGCTGGAGGAAACAGGTACAAAATTATCTATATCCACAGTAAAACGAGTCCTATATCGACATAATCTGAAAGGCCACTCAGCAAGAAAGAAGCCACTGCTCCAAAACTGCTACATAAGAAAAATGTTAGCACAGCTGAAAACTGTTGTTCTAATTAAAGAAGCAATAAAACTGGCCTTCTTTAGACTAGTTGATTTTTCTGGAGCATCAGCATTTGTGGGTTTGATTACAGGCTCAAATTGTCAGAAACAAATAACTTTCTTCGGATACTGGTCAGTCTATTCTTGTACTGAGAAATGAAGGCTATTCCATGCGAGAAATTGCCAAGAAACTGAAGATCTCATACAACGCTGTGTACTACTCCCTTCACAGAACAGCACAAATTGTCTCTAACCAGAATAGAAAGAGGAGTGGGCGGCCCCAGTGCACAACTGAGCAAGAGGACAAGTACATTAGAGTGTCTAGTTTGAGAAACAGACGCCTCACAAGCAGCTTCATTTAATAGTACCTGCGAAACACCAGTCTCAACGTCAACAGTGAAGAGGCAACTCTGGGATGCTGGCCTTCTAGGCAGAGTTGCAAAGAAAAAGCCATATCTCAGACTGGCCAATAAAAGATTAAGATGGGCAAAAGAACACAGACACTGGGCAGAGGAAGATTGGAAAAAAGTGTTATGGTCAGACGGATCTAAGTTTGAGGTGTTCGGATCACAAAGAATAACATTCGTGAGACGCAGAAAAAATGAAAAGATGCTGAAGGAGTGCTTGATGCCATCTGTAAAGCATGGTGGAGGCATTGTGATGGTCTGGGGGTGATGGTCCGGGGGTGATGGTCTGGGGGTGATGGTCTGGGGGTGATGGTCTGGGGGTGATGGTCTGGGGGTGATGGTCCGGGGGTGATGGTCC
The DNA here is from genome assembly GCF_034236695.1 of Oncorhynchus nerka. Classification (NCBI taxonomy): domain Eukaryota; kingdom Metazoa; phylum Chordata; class Actinopteri; order Salmoniformes; family Salmonidae; genus Oncorhynchus; species Oncorhynchus nerka. Next base: position 47,307 of record NW_027040085.1, on the reverse strand, counting down.
GGGGTGATGGTCCGGGGGTGATGGTCCGGGGTGATGGTCTGGGGTGATGGTCTGGGGGTGCTTTGGTGGTGGTAAAGTGGGAGATTTGTACAGGGTAAAAAGGGATCTTTAAGAAGGAAGGCTATCACTCCATTTTGCCCGTCATGCCATACCCTGTGGAAAAGCGCTTATTTGGAGCCAATTTCCTCCTACAACAGGACAATTACCCAAAGCACAGCTCCAAACTATGCAAGAACTATTTAGGGAAGAAGCAGTCAGCTGGTATTCTGTCTATAATGGAGTGGCCCGCACAGTCACCGGATCTCAACCCTATTGAGTTGTTGTGGGAGCAGCTTGACCGTATGGTACATAAGAAGTGCCCATCAAGCCAATCCAATTTGTGGGAGGTGCTTCAGGAAGCATGGGGTGAAATCTTTTCAGATTACCTCAACAAATTGACAACTAGAATGCCAAAGGTCTGCAAGGCTGTAATTGCTCCAAATTCTTTGACGAAAGCAAAGTTTGAAGGACACAATTATTATTTCAATTAAAAGTCATTATTTATAACCTTGTCAACATTTTGACTATATTTCCTATTCATTTTGCAACTCATTTCATGTATGTTTTCATGGAAAACAAGGACAGCCGCACCAATGTGTCGGAGGAAACACCGTGCACCTGGCAACCTTGGTTAGCACGCACTGCATTTCAATGTTAGTCTACATATGACAAATACAATTGTATTTCCCATCCTCTCCTCCCCCTATTCAGGTCATTAACCTAAAGCTGGCCAACAACACCATGGTCAAAGCCACAGTGATCCCCGCTGCGTCGGTACAGAGTGCCAGCAGCGCCATCCTCAAAGCTGCCAACGCCATCCATCAACAACAACAGCAGACTGTCATGGTGCCCGCATCCAGCCTGGCAAACGCCAAACTCACCGTGCCAAAGACTGTCCACCTCACCAACCTCAACCTACTCCCCCTGACCAAGGCCACCTCTGTGTCTGAGCTCCACCAGGTTTGGTTTATTAACCTCATTTTGTACATCAGAACTAATCTTCTATGCTAACACGCTATAGACAACAAAATATAACATCATACAGTAATAATGAAATAAACATGAGGAACATGAGTAATAATAACAACAATAAATCCCTAACATTTCATTCAGTAACTCCTTGAATGTCTGTTCGTTTCACCAGGTGCTGTCCAGCTCCAAGCCCCAGGGGCAGCAGCCGGTGAAGCAAGCCCTGCTGGCTGCCCAGGCCCAGAAGAAGGTGTCTCTAGAGTCCAGGTGTTAGCCAGCTCCCAGAGTTCTGTAGTGGAGGCCTTCAATAAGGTCCTGAGCAGCATCAACCCCGTCCCAGTCTACGTCCCCAACCTCAGCCCCCCCTCGGCCGCCTGTATCTCCCTACCCTCCCGCGGCTATAGGTAAAATGCTAGCTAGCTATATAGCATTTTAATTGTTTCTTCCTATTTTATACAGTGTCCTTGGGCTTCTTGAAATGCAGTTTATATAATATATATGTTCGAATGAATGTATATTCATTTATATTTGTAAGTCGCTCTGGATAAGAGCGTCTGCTAAATGACTTAAATGTAAATGTAAATGTATATTATTATTTACAGGTGCCTGGAGTGCGGTGACTCGTTTGCCCTGGAGAGAAGCCTGAGCCAGCATTACGACCGTCGCAGTGTCCGCATCGAGGTCACCTGCAACCACTGTGTCAAGAACCTGGTCTTCTACAACAAGTGCAGTCTGCTCTCCCACGCCCGGGGACACAAAGACAAAGGTGACTTTTCTTCAAATATGAAATGCCTAAAGCGTTCACTGCCGTTGATACTCTGCAATGCTTCTAAATTGAGACTAATAAAACCTCTTATCTCCTCTTGTCCTTTCCTCTTCTCTCTTCCTCTTGTCTTCTCTCCTCTCCTTTTGTCTCCTCTCCTCTTGTCTTCTAACCTCGTCTCTTCTTCTCTTCTCCTCAAAGGGGTGGTTATGCAGTGTTCCCACCTCATCCTCAAGCCCATCCCTACAGACCAGATGATCACTACATCACCTCCGCTATCCTCCACCACCACCGCTGGATCTACCTACAGCTCCACCGGCCACTACCCAGGGAAGGGTGCTGGTACTCAGGCCCAGGCAGCGGTGATCTGTGCCCCCTCCAACGCCCCTCCGGTTGCTGCCATGCCCCTGGATGAGGATGTGTCCCGGCTCTGCAGAACCAGTCTGAAGTGTTTAGAGTGCAGTGAGATGTTCCTGGATGAGAACTCTCTAGCAATGCACTATCAGCAGGCGCCAGAGTCCAGCGGACAGGTGTGTATGTGTGGTTACTGTGTCTATGTCTATAAGCGGGTGTTGAGTGATTGTTTTCTTGCTCTTTTTAAACTTCCCTTGTCTATTGTGTATTTCACACCCACTGTGTCACACCCACTGTGTCACACCCACTGTGTCACACCCACTGTGTCACCACTTCTAATCAACACTCCCTTTTACAATCCATCCATCACTCCCTTTTGAATAATATATCATGAATAAAATATATATATATATATATATATATATATATATATATATATATATATATTAAAGCTGGAATCCTTTATGGTAAATGAACCACGTCCATCTGTCATATTACAACAAAGAAGTTACTGCAAACAGAGAATGTGTCCCCTCCCCCCCCACCCTGACATCATTGCACGCCTCGACAGAAGAGCTTAATATGTACTGCCTCGTTTTCACCATGCTACATGACGCTCCTCAGCTCAGCCACAACAACAATAACAACGGTGGTGGGGCGGCCAGTGGCGCTGTTTCCCTGCAGATGCCATCTTTAATGGCATTGTGTTTTGTCATCATATCATCCCTTTATAGCACCAGCTAATGATGTAAATTGTCAAATGTTATGTTAATTTAACTCCATTATTGAACCAACTCTCAAAGATTGCATTCCTTCTAGAGAATTATAATACCGTTTTGTGTATTTCTGTCTCTGTTTACGTCTGTAGAAAACCTGCACAATCTGCCAAATGCTACTACCTAACGTGTGCAGCTTTGCGTCGCACCAACGGATCCATCAGCACAAGTCTCCCTACATCTGCCCTGAGTGTGGGGCTATCTGTCGCTCAATCCACTTCCAGTCCCATGTGACCAGGAACTGTCTGCACTACACCCGCAGGGTGGGCTACCGGTTAGTCTGACATTGCTTCCTGCCTGAACAGGAAACACTTCTGTCTAGCTTGTTACCACGGTTCTTCTTCTTCTCTAGAGATTTTCTTTAGGAGCAGTCAGATGACTTTTGTTTAAAAGGTCCACTCACTCAGGTAGACGTAGCAATATGACGCCATACAGAAAGGCAACTTTCTTCCTACAGAAATCAACAGCAACGAGACCCCCAATATCGGCTCTTCCCAATGTGGAGGGTGCATACTTGGAAGAGGCAATACTGTAGTTCTTTGATAATGTCACCTTTAAGTCTCCACACTGAAAATTATTTATTTCACCTATCAATGTGCCGCTTGCTAATCACAGTAATTACAATGTCAGTTGATTTTGTAACTTGCATTGAGTATCAAAATCATCCAAAGTGTTGAGTTAAAGGTCCTGTATATTTTGTTTTATATATATACAGTGAGCACCATCCTTATTTTGTTATTTTGGTTCTGTACTCTGTTATTTTGGTTCTGTACTCTGTACTCTGTTATTTTGGTTCTGTACTCTAGCACTTTGAGTTTGAAAGGATACAATGAGGGTGATGTGCAGACTGTCAGCTTTAATTTGAGGGTATTTTCATACATATCGGATGAACCATTTAGAAATGACAGCACTTTTTGTACATAGTCTCCCCCATTTTAAGGTACTACAAGTATTTGTTGAATTGGCTTCACAGATGTGTGTCGTTAGACAGGTGTATTCATTTGTGTCGTTAGTGAATGCAGGAGAGCTGTTGATGAAGAGTATTGATTCTAGACTTTGCTGTTGCCTTTGGAGGTTGTTGTTGGGGTGTGACAACATGAGGAAGACAGCAGTGTCGATGCAAATGAAGCTGGCCGTCATAAGGCTCAGAAAGGAACATCAATCAATCAGGAACATTGCAAAAACCCTGGGCATCCCCAAGTTAACAGTTTGGTTCATCATTAACAAGATAAAAACAACCGGTGAACTCAATTATGTCAAAAGACCTGGTAGACTGAGGAAGACCACTGAGAATACTCTCGATGGTGTAGAAACCCCCCTGACAACACCCCAACAGATCAGAAACACTCTCCTGGATGCAGGTGTAGATGTGTCAAAGTCTACCATACGTAGAAGACTACACCACCAAGACTACAGAGGGTACACTACAAAGATACAAACCACTGATAAGCCTGAAGAACAGAAAGGCCAGATTACAGTTTGCTAAAAAGCACCTAAAAGAGCCCCAAGATTTTTGGAAACAAGTATTGTGGACAGATGAGACAAAGATGAACATGTACCAGAGTGATGGAAAGTGTGGAGGAAAAAAAGACATGCCCATGATCCAAAGCATATCACCTCATCCATGAAACATGGTGGAGGGGGTGTTATGGCTTGGGCCTGTATGGCTGCCAGGGGAACAGGATATGGCTGCCAGGGAAACAGGCTATTGCTGCCAGGGAAACAGGATATGGCTGCCAGGGAAACAGGCTATGGCTGCTAGGGAAACAGGCTATGGCTGCTAGGGAAACAGGCTATTGCTGCCAGGGAAACAGGCTATGGCTGCTAGGGAAACGGGCTATGGCTGCTAGGGAAACAGGCTATGGCTGCTAGGGAAACAGGCTCACTTGTCTTCATCGATGATGTGACTGTAGATAGAAGTAGAACAATTAATTCTGAAGTCTATTTTATCTGCTCAGATAAAACCAAATGCCTTCAAACTCATTGGACGGCACTTCATCACGCAACAAGACAATGACCCTAAACATACTGCTAGAACAACGAAGGGGTATTGATGGCCAAAAAGTGGAGAATCCTTGACTGGCCAAGTCAATCACCGGATCTGAATCCAATTGAACATGCATTTTACGTGCTGAAGAGGAGACTGAAGTCAATAAGGAACTGAAGATGGCTGCAGTACAGGCCTGGCAGAGCATCACCAGGGAAGATACCCAGCGTCTGGTGATGTGCGACCAAATATTAACAATGATTACTTTATTCTACATTATGTTCAACTGTCCAATGTTTTTTGATGCTCGAAAATGGGGGACCATGTACAAAAGTTTCTATAAATTCTAAACGTTTCATCCGATATGTATGAAAATACCCTCAAATTAAAGCTGACAGTATGCACTTCACCCTCATTGCCATTGTATCCTTTCAAACTCAAAGTACAGAACCAAAATAACAGAAAAATGGTCACTGTCCAACGAATTCTGGTGCTCACTGTATGTATGTATGTTTTTATTTCCCCCCCCCCTCTCTCTCTCTCTCCAGCTGTGTGCATTGTAGCGTCATCTACTCTGACGTGGCTGCTCTGAAGACTCACATCCAGAGCTCTCACTGTGAGATCTTTTACAAGTGTCCCATCTGCCCCATGGCCTTCAAGTCTGCTCCTGGCACACACTCACACGCACGCACACAGCACCCTGGGGTCAAGATAGGAGAGCCCAAGTAAGTCTCTTCAGATTCTCACAACCCATTATTCATGTGATCTAGTATAGTATAGTCTAGTCTAGTCTAGTCTAGTCTAGTCTAGTAAAGTATTTATCTAAACTTAATATTATCCTAGAAAGTTTTCGTTCTATGTTGAAGACCTTTGTCTTCTATTTAATAGAATATACGATATTATTGTTCTATTCTACTGTATGCTGTTCTATCATTGATTGGAAAGGTGACACCAACATCCTCAGTTGTTTAACACAAATTAATTCTGCTTCAATGAGGGAAAGTTATCCGATATCCATATCCAAGTCATGTTCCTGTCAGAACCGTCTTCATTTTCAACGTTGAATGGGTTTGCGTTTAATGTTATTAGACACAGTAGCTTTAACTGAGTGTTTTTCCAGCACCCTGACCTTTTCCTAACACCGTCAACACACTCTAATGAACACACACACACGCACACTGATGACTGAACCTGTTCAGGAGCAGGTGCCAGGTGGTCTCTCAGACAAACAGACAGACAGACAGGTACACACACACACACACACACACACACACACACACACACAGACACACACACACACACACACACACAGACAGACAGACAGACCAGACCAGACCAGACCAGACCAGACCAGACCAGACCAGACCAGACAGACAGAGACCAGAACAGAACAGAACAGACAGACAGAACAGACAGACAGTGTGCTGCCAGGTTCTGTGATAGACCTTTTGAACTGACGGATTGATTTGAAATAAATCATTAACTCCTATTATGGACATTAACATTATTAAGTGTATTCATGGACATGAATAGGTACTGTTGTCGTATACAATGCATTAGTACAATTGAAAAAAATCATTGTTATTAGATAACATTGATTTTATTCCTTTTCTGTATACAGGATTTATTGAAACTCATTCATTTTTATCAAGCCACATGTCTCTCAGAGTGGAATATGTTGTTAAAACATTCTTTGTGTTGTCTTCCAGGTTGATCTACAAGTGTTCCATGTGTGACACGGTGTTCACCCAGCAGACACTGCTTCAGTCACACTTTGATCAACACATAGCCAACCAGAAGGTGTCTGTCTTCAAATGCCCAGACTGTTCCATGCACTACGCCCAGAAACAGCTCATGTTGGACCACATCAAGGTACTGTATGAAGGGGAAAAGATCTTCTTCTCTTGTGCTCGATGTGAACAAATAACTTATTTAACTTATAAAAACTTATAACAGGCACTTCTATTTTTCAGGAAATTATTCAAAATCTACTACAATGTAATGACAAGCACTTGAAATATATTTGTGTATAATCCTAATCAGCAAGTGATAATTATAAGTCATTGTCCTTGTGCAGTCTGTATGATTAGTTAATATGCCTGTTAGTGAACCGGAGCTGTTTGTCATCCCTGTGTAGACGATGCATGGTACCTTAAAGACCATCGAGGGTCCCCCCAACCTGGGTATCAACCTGCCCCTCAGTTCCAGCCCCAACACCAACACCAACGGTCTGGACAGGGTGGACAAGAATGCCCCAACTACACCCCTGAAAAAGGCCCAGATCACCCCTACCTCAGCCCCCCAGAAGCCACCTGCTCCTGTCTGGACATGTGGAGATTGTGACCGTCTCTTCATCCAGAGAGAGGTTTTCGTAGCACACGTCAGGCAGGAGCATGGCAAGGTACCGTGTAGTCCTAGTTTGAATCCCAAATCAACCCTGAGCCAATACCCCGTAGTACGTGTGTACAGTTGAAGTCGGAAGTTTATATACACCTTAGCCAAATACATTTAAACTCAGTTTTTCCACAAATCCTGACATTTAATCCTAGTAAAAATTCCCTGTCTTAGGTCAGTTAGGATCACCACTTTATTTTAAGAATGGGAAATGTCAATATAATAGTAGAGAGATTGATTTCTTTCAGCTTTTATTTATTTCATCACATTCCCTGTGGGTCAGAAGTTTACATACACTCAATTAGTATTTGGTAGCATTGCCTTTAAATTGTTTAACTTGGGTCAAACGTTTTGGGTAGCCTTCCACAAGCTTCACACAATAAGTTGGGTGAATTTTGGCCCATTCCTCCTGACAGAGCTGGTGTAACTGAGTCGGGTTTGTAGGCCTCCTTGCTCGCACACGCTTTTTCAGTTCTGCCCACAAATCTTCTATAGGATTGAGGTCAGGGCTTTGTGATGGCCACTCCAATACCTTGACTTTGTTGTCCTTAAGCCATTTTGCCCCAACTTTGGAAGTATGCTTGGAGGTCATTGTCCATTTGAAAGACTCATTTGCGACCAAGCTTTAACTTCCTGACTGATGTTGCTTCAATATATCCACATAATTTTCATACCTCATGATGCCATCTATTTTGTGAAGTGCACCAGTCCCTCCTGCAGCAAAGCACCCCCCACAACATGATGCTGCCACCCCGTGCTTCGCGGTTGGGATGGTGTTCTTCGGCTTGCAAGCCTCCCCCTTTTTCCTCCAAACATAACGAAGGTCATTATGGCCAAACAGTTCTATTTTTGTTTCATCAGACTAGAGGACATTTCTCCAAAAAGTATGATCTTTGTCCCCATGTGCAGTTGCAAACCGTAGTCTGGCTTTTTTATGGCGGTTTTGGAGCAGTGGCTTCTTCCTTGCTGAGTGGCCTTCCAGGTTATGTCAATATAGGACTCGTTTTACTGTGGATATAGATACATTTGTACCTGTTTCCTCCAGCATCTTCACAAGGTCCTTTGCTGTTGTTCTGGGATTGATTTGCACTTTTTTCACCAAAGTACGTTCATCTCTAGGAGACAGAACGTGTCTCCTTCCTGAGCAGTATGACGGCTGCGTGGTCCCATGGTGGTTATACTTGTGTATTATTGTTTGTAAAGATGAACATGGCACCTTCAGGTATTTGGACATTGCTCCCAAGGATGAACCAGACTTGTGAAGGTGTATAATTGTTATAATTGAGGTATTGGCTGATTTATTTTGATTTTCCCATGATGTCAAGCAAAGAGACACTGAGTTTGAAGGTAGGCCTTGAAATACATCCACAGGTACACCTCCAATTGACTCAAATTATGTCAATTAGCCTATCAGAAGTTTTTAAAGCCATGATATTTTCTGGAATTTTCCAAGCTGTTTAAAGGCACAGTCAACTTAGTGAATGTAAACTTCTGACCCACTGGAATTGTGATACAGTGAATTAATCTGTCTGTGAAATGATCTGTCTGTAAACCATTTTTGGAAAAATTAATTTTCATGCACAAAGTAGATGTCCCAACCGACTTGCCAAAACTGTAGTTTGTTAACAAGAAATTTGTGGAGTGGTTGAAAAATGATTTTTAATGACAACCCAAGTGTATGTAAACTTCTGAATTCAACTGTAGATCTGAAAGGATTGGAAAGGTTGAAACAATATATATATATTTTTTTATTTAACCTTTATTTAACTAGGCAAGTAGGTTAAAAACAAATTATTATTTACAATGACTGCCTACCCCGGCCAAACCCTAACCCGGACGACGCTGGGAAAATTGTGCGCCGCCTTATGGGACTCCCAATCATGGCCGGTTGTGATACAGTCTGGAGTGATGCCTCTAGCACTGAGATGCAGAGCCTCAGACCGCTGTGATACAGTCTGGAGTGATGCCTCTAGCACTGAGATGCAGTGCCTCAGATCGCTGTGATACAGTCTGGAGTGATGCCTCTAGCACTGAGATGCAGAGCCTCAGACCGCTGTGATACAGTCTGGAGTGGAACCAGGGTGTCTGTAGTGACAGAGCCTCAGACTGCTGTGATACAGTCTATCGCCGTGGTGATCGTAATAAAACCATAACTGTTCAATTCTATTTGTTCTCCCACTATGAATGCAGCAACTGAAGAAGCACCCGTGCCGACAGTGTGACAAGTCGTTCAGCTCCTCCCACAGCTTGTGTCGACACAACAGGATCAAGCACAAGGGGCTACGTAAGGTCTACTCCTGTCCGTGAGTAATGCTGGATTGGATCACATTTTTTTGGGGGGGGGAGGGGGTACATTTTTGGGTTCGGTTATTGTGGCATTTGCTGCTAGAATATATAAGTTTAACCTATATGTGGATGCACAACTATTCAGTCTACACAGATTCAATAGGGCAACAAATTCCTGTGATGACATGTTAGCATTTAATATGTCACGTGTATGGCCTCTTCTTTAAGAACTCTCTCTCTCTCTCTCTCTCTTTGTATGACTACAGTCACTGTCCAGACCCCAACCGTACGTTCACTAAGCGTGTGATGCTGGACAAACACATCCAGCTGATGCATGGTGGCATTAAAGATGCTGAGGGGAAGATGGCGCCAGACCCAGCTCACACAGAGGACAGCCCTCCTGACAAGGTACAGTAACTGACCAATCAGCTGCACCCACCCTCCTGACAAGGTACAATAACTGACCAATGAGCTGCACCCGCCCTCCTGACAAGGCACAGTAACTGACCAATCAGCTGCACCCACCCTCCTGACAAGGCACAATAACTGACCAATGAGCTGCACCCGCCCTCCTGACAAGGCACAATAAACTGACCAATCAGCTGCACCCGCTCTCCTGACAAGGTACAATAAACTGACCAATCAGCTGCACCCGCTCTCCTGACAAGGTACAATAACTGACCAATGAGCTGCACCCGCCCTCCTGACAAGGCACAGTAACTGACCAATCAGCTGCACCCACTGATCCATAGTTTGTGCTGTTCCTCTCCCTGATACTGTGACCAGGATTCAAAGAAACGCAGATTAACGGCTTGTGCACTGCCATTGATTTTTAAAAGGTGATTTGTGCTTGAGCTAACATCTACGGCATTTAAAACAAACGTGATCTCTGCGAACATGAGGGAATTTGCCTCTAAAAATCACGGCAATGCAAAGATTGTTTATCTGTGTTGGGTTGAATGGCAATCTGTACATGCAGCAACCCTCATGTCCCTATTTCGCCCCCCTGCAGGCCCTCAGCCCCAAGAGGAAGCAGCAGGATGACGAGGGGCCTCCCGGTTCTCGCTCCAGGAACTCCACACCCACCCAGCCCCTAAAGAAGCTCAAGGTTAACGTGTTCAAGGTCCACAAGTGTGCCGTGTGCAGCTTCACCACCGAGGACCTCGTCACCTTCCACGACCACATTCCGCAGCACAAGTCTGACAGATCCTCCTTCCAGTGCAGGGAGTGTGGTCTGTGCTACACTTCTCCCCGCTCCCTGGCCCGACATCTTTTCATTATCCACAAGCAGAAGGAGCCGCGGGAGCTGGCCAGACGTAATGGAACCGTTGCTGCCGATGAGAACCAGAGAGAGAACCAGTTGGGTTCCGGCTCGGGGGACGGCCTGGACGACGGGACCCCTGAAACCAAATGTAAAGTGTGTGACAAGATGTTTGAGACAGAGGGGAGTTTGAACACACACATGAGGACACATGGCATGGCCTTTATCAGGTCTAAGAGATTGAACACAACAGAGAAATAGAGATGGAGCGGCCTCATCGGGACACTATTGTTGAAGCATAGTGGCATCTACCAGAATGTTGTCTCTGACCAAATTTGCCTCAGAATGTTGTGTTGTAAATGCTAGAGTAGGAATAAGACATTCTCCATTGACTCGTCTACCCACATATATTAAATATACAGTATATACACAATATATATACACATTTCTAATGTGTTTTAAAATATGTAATATATTTAAAGTAAATGTATGTGTATTTAAATCAATCTATGAGAACATTTTGTACACTTTACGATATAGATGTTTCTATGGATGTTGGATAGATCTTTTGTAGGAAAATGTTTATTTTGAAAAGGTTTCAATTGTGTTAGGTACTGTATAAATGTTTATGTTATGGGAGATGACTTCTCAACTATTGGCAGTGTTACGTTTTATAACTGCTGCTAATGTCCATGGAATGTCTGAAGAAACTAGCCTGGTCCCAGATCTGTTTGTGCTGTCCCGTCAACTCCTATGGCTATTGCCTATGCAGTACAAACAGATCTGGGGTCAGCTTATAAAGAAACATTTTATCTCTGCATGACTTTGTCATCCTCACAGGGTTTGGGTCAATTCTGTTTCAATTCTGTCAATTCAAGTCAGTTCTAGAATTGACTCGAATGATATAGAATGGATTTGACCCTAACTCTGCTCATATTGTCAGGACAATCAGTCCAGACTCCAGACTAGACCACACGAGAGTAGCCTGTCTATTTCACACCTCTATTCCGTCAGTCTATGGGCCAATTCGTTCTGTTCTTTGTTTAAAGAAACCGGAGACATTTTGTTTCAGAATGTCTCGGAATGTTTGTCTTTTCAATTTCCTTATTCTCTGGCAGCTCAGTTTTGATATTAATTGAGTTATGATGATAGCAACGTGTCTTTCTTTGCATGTACACACAGATACAGTATATAGACTTCTGCCTTTCAATTGACCATACTGTATATCAGCCTTTTCATTTGGCCAAATTAACAAGATTACACTGGCTAATAGTTATGATTCTGGATTTCCTGAACACCAAGTGTACCATTTGGAAGGTTGTAGGGTGCCAATGCATTTCTCTGATCATAGTTCAGAGTGTAAATGAACCAATAAAATAGAAAAAACTTGCCTTCGCATTAAACAATGTCAATGTGAATGTGAGACTGGAATTGAAACCCATTTCCTCATTTCAGTGTCTTTACATTTCAAGATGTGTTTTACATTTGAAAAGAGAAAATTAATTGTACTAGAAAACGATCACGATACTGTACATTTTTATTTCCATGTTTTTTTTTGTTGTCATGTATGTATTTCATAAAAGGACACATTGTTTTTGGAAGTAACTTTTTTATTCTATGAAAATGACATATGAATCTATTTGTGTAGAACTCAACGTGCATGAGAGAAGCTGTCAATGGTTCTTATTTGTTTCTTAGAATGTGTCTTGCTGCTTGTTCGCTAGAGATGTCAGATGTTTGTGTAGAAGCAGTTCTTGATGTCAATAATAAATTCTGAATTCTGCCCCTGATGTCGACTGCACATGATCAGGCATCAGTCCCTCCTTGGGAAATACTGTCTCTACTGCCATCTAATCTCAATGCTGAGATAAACCACTATATGATACAGCGATGAGCTTTCTTCCACCATATAGTATTTTACCCATCAAGCCTGTTCCTGTCAGTGCAGATGAAGGGGAGGAGAGGACGGATGTTTAAGCAATTAGAACAGCCGACTGAGTCTTCTCTTCCCTGCTACAGACTGTCTCCTTTCTCTTCCCTGCTACAGACTGTCTCCTTTCTCTTCCCTGCTACAGACTGTCTCCTTTCTCTTCCCTGCTACTGTCTCTCCTTTCTCTTCTCTGCTACTGTCTCTCCTTTCTCTTCCCTGCTACAGACTGTTTCTCCGTTCTCTTCCCTGCTACAGACTGACTCTCCTTTCTCTTCCCTGCTACAGACTGTCTCTCCTTTCTCTTCCCTGCTACAGACTGTCTCTCCTTTCTCTTCCCTGCTACAGACTCTCTCCTTTCTCCTCCTTTCTCTTCCCTGCTACAGACTTTCTCCTTTCTCTTCCCTGCTACAGACTGTCTCTCCTTTCTCTTCCCTGCTACAGACTGTCTCTCCTTTCTCTTCCCTGCTACAGACTGTCTCTCCTTTCTCTTCCCTGCTACAGACTGTCTCTCCTTTCTCTTCCCTGCTACAGACTGTCTCTCCTTTCTCTTCCCTACTACAGACTGTCTCTTCTTTCTCTTCCCTGCTACTGTCTCTCCTTTCTCTTCCCTGCTACAGACTGTCTCTCCTTTCTCTTCCCTGCTACAGACTGTCTCTCCTTTCTCTTCCCTGCTACAGACTGTCTCCTTTCTCTTCCCTGCTACAGACTGACTCTCCTTTCTCTTCCCTGCTATAGACTGTCTCTCCTTTCTCTTCCCTGCTTTCTCTTCCCTGCAGACTGTCTCTCCTTTCTCTTCCCTGCTACAGACTCTCCTTTCTCCTCCTTTCTCTTCCCTGCTACAGACTTTCTCCTTTCTATTCCCTGCTACAGACTGTCTCCTTTCTCTTCCCTGCTATAGACTGTCTCTCCTTTCTCTTCCCTGCTACTGTCTCTCCTTTCTCTTCCCTGCTACAGACTGTCTCTCCTTTCTCTTCCCTGCTACAGACTCTCTCATTTCTCTTCCCTGCTACAGACTGTCTCTCCTTTCTCTTCCCTGCTACTGTCTCTCCTTTCTCTTCCCTGCTACAGACTGTCTCTCCTTTCTCTTCCCTGCTACAGACTGTCTCTCCTTTCCCTTCCCTGCTACAGACTCTCTCCTTTCTCTTCCCTACTACAGACTGTCTCTCCTTTCTCTTCCCTGCTACAGACTGTCTCTCCTTTCTCTTCCCTGCTACAGACTGTCTCTCCTTTCTCTTCCCTACTACAGACGGTCTCTCCTTTCTCTTCCCTGCTACTGTCTCTCCTTTTTCTTCCCTACTACAGACTGTCTCTCCTTTCTCTTCCCTGCTACTGTCTCTCCTTTCTCTTCCCTACTACAGACTGTCTCTCCTTTCTCTTCCCTGCTACTGTCTCTCCTTTCTCTTCCCTGCTACTGTCTCTCCTTTCTCTTCCCTGCTACAGACTGTCTCTCCTTTCTCTTCCCTGCTTCAGACTGTCTCTCCTTTCTCTTCCCTGCTACTGTCTCTCCTTTCTCTTCCCTGCTACAGACTCTCTCCTTTCTCTTCCCTGCTACAGACTGTCTCTCCTTTCTCTTCCCTGCTACTGTCTCTCCTTTCTCTTCCCTGCTACTGTCTCTCCTTTCTCTTCCCTACTACAGACTGTCTCTCCTTTCTCTTCCCTGCTACAGACTGTCTCTCCTTTCTCTTCCCTGCTACAGACTGTCTCTCCTTTATCTTCCCTGCTACTGTCTCTCCTTTCTCTTCCCTGCTACAGACTGTCTCTCCTTTCTCTTCCCTGCTACTGTCTCTCCTTTCTCTTCCCTGCTACAGACGGTCTCTCCTTTCTCTTCCCTGCTACTGTCTCTCCTTTTTCTTCCCTACTACAGACTGTCTCTCCTTTCTCTTCCCTGCTACTGTCTCTCCTTTCTCTTCCCTACTACAGACTGTCTCTCCTTTCTCTTCCCTGCTACTGTCTCTCTTTTCTCTTCCCTGCTATAGACTGTCTCTCTTTTCTCTTCCCTGCTATAGACTGTCTCTCCTTTCTCATCCCTACTACAGACTGTCTCCTTTCTCTTCCCTACTACTGTCTCTCCTTTCTCTTCCCTGCTACAGACTCTCTCATTTCTGTTCCCTGCTACAGACTGTCTCTCCTTTCTCTTCCCTGCTACAGACTGTCTCTCCTTTCTCTTCCCTGCTACTGTCTCTCCTTTCTCTTCCCTGCTACAGACTGTCTCTCCTTTCTCTTCCCTGCTACTGTCTCTCCTTTCTCTTCCCTGCTACAGACTGTCTCTCCTTTCTCTTCCCTGCTACAGACTGTCTCTCCTTTCTCTTTCCTACTACAGACTGTCTCTCCTTGCTCTTCCCTGCTACAGACTGTCTCTCCTTTCTCTTCCCTGCTACAGACTGTCTCTCCTTTCTCTTCCCTGCTACAGACTGTCTCTCCTGTCTCTTCCCTACTACAGACGGTCTCTCCTTTCTCTTCCCTGCTACTGTCTCTCCTTTCTCTTCCCTGCTACTGTCTCTCCTTTCTCTTCCCTGCTACTGTCTCTCCTTTCTCTTCCCTGCTACAGACTGTCTCTCCTTTCTCTTCCCTGCTTCAGACTGTCTCTCCTTTCTCTTCCCTGCTACTGTCTCTCCTTTCTCTTCCCTGCTACAGACTCTCTCCTTTCTCTTCCCTGCTACAGACTGTCTCTCCTTTCTCTTCCCTGCTACTGTCTCTCCTTTCTCTTCCCTGCTACTGTCTCTCCTTTCTCTTCCCTACTACAGACTGTCTCTCCTTTCTCTTCCCTGCTACAGACTGTCTCTCCTTTCTCTTCCCTGCTACAGACTGTCTCTCCTTTATCTTCCCTGCTACTGTCTCTCCTTTCTCTTCCCTGCTACAGACTGTCTTTCCTTTCTCTTCCCTGCTACTGTCTCTCCTTTCTCTTCCCTGCTACTGTCTCTCCTTTCTCTTCCCTGCTACTGTCTCTCCTTTCTCTTCCCTACTACAGACTGTCTCTCCTTTCTCTTCCCTGCTACAGACTGTCTCTCCTTTCTCTTCCCTGCTACAGACTGTCTCTCCTTTATCTTCCCTGCTACTGTCTCTCCTTTCTCTTCCCTGCTACAGACTGTCTCTCCTTTCTCTTCCCTACTACTGTCTCTCCTTTCTATTCCCTGCTACTGACTGTCTCTCTTTTCTCTTCCCTGCTATAGACTGTCTCTCTTTTCTCTTCCCTGCTATAGACTGTCTCTCCTTTCTCATCCCTACTACAGACTGTCTCCTTTCTCTTCCCTACTACTGTCTCTCCTTTCTCTTCCCTGCTACAGACTCTCTCATTTCTGTTCCCTGCTACAGACTGTCTCTCCTTTCTCTTCCCTGCTACAGACTGTCTCTCCTTTCTCTTCCCTGCTACTGTCTCTCCTTTCTCTTCCCTGCTACAGACTGTCTCTCCTTTCTCTTCCCTGCTACTGTCTCTCCTTTCTCTTCCCTGCTACAGACTGTCTCTCCTTTCTCTTCCCTGCTACAGACTGTCTCTCCTTTCTCTTTCCTACTACAGACTGTCTCTCCTTGCTCTTCCCTGCTACAGACTGTCTCTCCTTTCTCTTCCCTGCTACAGACTGTCTCTCCTTTCTCTTCCCTGCTACAGACTGTCTCTCCTTGCTCTTCCCTGCTACAGACTGTCTCTCCTTTCTCTTCCCTGCTACAGACTGTCTCTCCTTTCTCTTCCCTGCTACAGACTGTCTCTCCTGTCTCTTCCCTACTACAGACGGTCTCTCCTTTCTCTTCCCTGCTACTGTCTCTCCTTTCTCTTCCCTGCTACTGTCTCTCCTTTCTCTTCCCTACTACATACTGTCTCTCCTTTCTCTTCCCTGCTACTGTCTCTCCTTTCTCTTCCCTGCTACAGACTGTCTCTCCTTTCTCTTCCCTGCTACTGTCTCTCCTTTCTCTTCCCTACTACAGACTGTCTCTCCTTTCTCTTCCCTACTACAGACTGTCTCTCCTTTCTCTTCCCTACTACATACTGTCTCTCCTTTCTCTTCCCTGCTACTGTCTCTCCTTTCTCTTCCCTGCTACAGACTGTCTCTCCTTTCTCTTCCCTACTACAGACTGTCTCTCCTTTCTCTTCCCTACTACAGACTGTCTCTCCTTTCTCTTCCCTACTACATACTGTCTCTCCTTTCTCTTCCCTGCTACTGTCTCTCCTTTCTCTTCCCTACTACAGACTGTCTCTCCTTTCTCTTCCCTACTACATACTGTCTCTCCTTTCTGTTCCCTGCTCCTGTCTCTCCTTTCTCTTCCCTGCTACAGACTGTCTCTCCTTTCTCTTCCCTGCTACTGTCTCTCCTTTCTCTTCCCTACTACAGACTGTCTCTCCTTTCTCTTCCCTACTACAGACTGTCTCTCCTTTCTCTTCCCTACTACATACTGTCTCTCCTTTCTCTTCCCTGCTACTGTCTCTCCTTTCTCTTCCCTGCTACAGACTGTCTCTCCTTTCTCTTCCCTGCTACTGTCTCTCCTTTCTCTTCCCTACTACATACTGTCTCTCCTTTCTCTTCCCTGCTACTGTCTCTCCTTTCTCTTCCCTGCTACAGACTGTCTCTCCTTTCTCTTCCCTACTACAGACTGTCTCTCCCTTCTCTTCCCTGCTACAGACTGTCTCTCCCTAGTCTTCCCTGCTATGGTCTCTTTCTCTCCTCTCTCTTTGCTTCAAGGCTGTATGGTGTACGTTAATCCCATCCAAGGGTGTCATTAGGACACACAGTAATACATGTGTTGACGTCAAGCAAGCAGTTTACAGACTTCTTAACTGCCAATTACATCCATGTTATGAGTCACATTTGACCTTCAACACACATGATGTACTAATTTCCTGTCCAAAATGCGTAGTTGGTCTTCATGGGATTTGAATTTCAATTAGATTTGATTAGACTGACAACTTAGTGACACCGTAACATTTGAATTCAAGCCTGTATGGCCTCACTAATCAATCAATATTATGAGAGAAGATCGTTATTGCTTCATGAATGAACGTTTGAATGAATGATAATTGTGATGAAAGAACCATTACATGTACCTGTTGCATCAAAAGCCATTGACAGCTGGTTTAGAGTGCCAGGGGACTGGTCACTCACATCCATGTGTGAAGCCACCAATTACCACACTGATTGGTCAAGCTACAGATTACCTAACAGGAAGTCATCATCACTTCCACTGTGACCATGTGACTCTTAACATTATTTAAAGGTCCTAGTCACGAAATGGAAGGATGCTATCCTCCCCAAGATGGTGCAACTGTGGAGGGCTTGTTGTTTGGTCCACTGCTTAATGTTGTGTTCTTTAGCAGTATATTCCATGAATGTCTCTGAGAAATGCACGCAGGACACCAAGACTTTCCTCTCAGAGCTAAACAAGGACCTGCCCAGTGAATATGCTGCTTTAAGTGAGTACTTGACCTCTATTTAAAAAAAGATATATGTTTAAATTAAATTCTTATTGTTGACATGTGGGGCGGCAGGTAGCCTAGTGGTTAGAGTGTAGAGGCGGCAGGTAGCCTAGTGGTTAGAGTGTAGAGGCGGCAGGGTAGCCTAGTGGTTAGAGTGTAGAGGCGGCAGGTAGCCTAGTGGTTAGAGTGTAGAGGCGGCAGGTAGCCTAGTGGTTAGAGTGTAGAGGCGGCAGGTAGCCTAGTGGTTAGAGTGTAGAGGCGGCAGGTAGCCTAGTGGTTAGAGTGTAGAGGCGGCAGGAAGCCTAGTGGTTAGAGTGTAGAGGAGGCAGGTAGCCTAGTGGTTCAGAGTGTAGAGGAGGCAGGTAGCCTAGTGGTTCAGAGTGTAGAGGAGGCAGGTAGCCTAGTGGTTAGAGTGTAGAGGAGGCAGGTAGCCTAGTGGTTAGAGTGTAGAGGCGGCAGGTAGCCTAGTGGTTAGAGTGTAGAGGCGGCAGGTAGCCTAGTGGTTAGAGTGTAGAGGCGGCAGGTAGCCTAGTGGTTAGAGTGAAGAGGCGGCAGGTAGCCTAGTGGTTAGAGTGTAGAGGCGGCAGGTAGCCTAGTGGTTAGAGTGTAGAGGCGGCAGGTAGCCTAGTGGTTAGAGTGTAGAGGCGGCAGGTAGCCTAGTGGTTAGAGTGTAGAGGCGGCAGGTAGCCTAGTGGTTAGAGTGTAGAGGAGGCAGGTAGCCTAGTGGTTAGAGTGTAGAGGCGGCAGGTAGCCTAGTGGTTAGAGTGTAGAGGCGGCAGGTAGCCTAGTGGTTAGAGTGTAGAGGCGGCAGGTAGCCTAGTGGTTAGAGTGTAGAGGCGGCAGGTAGCCTAGTGGTTAGAGTGTAGAGGCGGCAGGTAGCCTAGTGGTTAGAGTGTAGAGGCGGCAGGTAGCCTAGTGGTTAGAGTGTAGAGGCGGCAGGTAGCCTAGTGGTTAGAGCGTAGAGGCGGCAGGTAGCCTAGTGGTTAGAGCACCTGGGCCAGTAACCGAGAGGTTGCTGGATCAAATTCTGAGCTGACAAGGTAAAAATCTGTTAGTCTTCCCCTGAACAAGGCAGTTAACCCACTATTCCCTGGTAGGCCGTCATTGTAAATAACAATTTGTTCTTAACTGACTTAAATAAAGGTTACATTTAAAATAAAATGTGATTGAAGAAAGATAGGACTGACTATTTGCTATGTTTTCACTTGTCTGAAGTTTATCAGGGGGCTTAATTACGATCCTTCTCAGATTTCTCTGTAATTCTCAGGGTCTCGTTACTTACAACAAATATTTTTGGGGCAAACCTTTTATTAATGTTAATTAAATTAATAGTTATTTATTTCTATAACAACATGTATTGTCAGAGACACGACTGCATTAGTTTTATAACAACATGTATTGTCAGAGACACGACTGCATTAGTTTTAAAACAACATGTATTGTCAGAGACACGACTGCATTAGTTTTATAACAACATGTCTTGTCAGAGACACGACTGCATTAGTTTTATAACAACATGTATTGTCAGAGACACGACTGCATTAGTTTTATAACAACATGTATGGTCAGAGACACGACTGCATTAGTTTTAAAACAACATGTATTGTCAGAGACACGACTGCATTAGTTTTATAACAACATGTCTTGTCAGAGACACGACTGCATTAGTTTTAAAACAACATGTATTGTCAGAGACACGACTGCATTAGTTTTATAACAACATGTCTTGTCAGAGACACGACTGCATTAGTTTTATAACAACATGTCTTGTCAGAGACACGACTGCATTAGTTTTATAACAACATGTATTGTCAGAGACACGACTGCATTAGTTTTATAACAACATGTCTTGTCAGAGACACGACTGCATTAGTTTTAAAACACCATTTTCAAAACATTTCAAAAGATATCTCATAGCTTAGCGTAGCAATCACTCATTGATTATGTGTATGTTTTGTGTCCATCTAGTGTATGATGCCTTTGGGAAGATGGGTAGTGATGTGGTGGGGGGCAACGTGAACAGGCCTGGGTCTCTCCAGGAGTGTCTGTCTGTCCAGGGACCCTCCTTTACTGGACAGTACTGCCAGGTCTTCCTCAAACAAGTGAGGAAATAAACCCTTCTTTTTTATATATATATATATATATAGTCACACTGCTGCAACTTTCTACTGTTTCTACTGTATTTAATTATATCATATGTTATTGTATTCTATTTGATTCTAACTACAGTATGTACATTCAGATAAATGAATTACGGTACTATAATGTTGTTCTGACACAGGACCCAATCCAGTACTTTGTTGGAATATGTGTTCCTGATTCCTGTGTGGAAGAAGAGGTTCAGACACTAGTTGTTTACGGTCAGTAGCTTTGTCTGCAATAGCATGAATAGCATTTATAATTATCCATAAAGCATTTATAAACAGTTATAAGCATGTATTATGTTGTTATTATGACTGGCACCCATTGTGTCTGTGTCCTCAGAGACCTTCCAGCAGGCCAGGACCTCCCTGATCCCTCCAGTACCGTCTACCCTACTGGCCCAGTCCACTCAGGGCCTGTTCATGACCCAGTGTCTGTCTCGTACTGGTGCTCCAGACCTGTCTGCTATCACCTGCCTGTGAGTACAGTTCACCCTACTGGCCCAGTCCACTCAGGGCCTGTTCATGACCCAGTGTCTGTCTCGTACTGGTGCTCCAGACCTGTCTGCTATCACCTGCCTGTGAGTACAGTTCACCCTACTGGCCCAGTCCACTCAGGGCCTGTTCATGACCCAGTGTCTGTCTCGTACTGGTGCTCCAGACCGGTCTGCTATCACCTGCCTGTGAGTACAGTTCACCCTAACCACTGACACCTAACCCTGCCACTGAGCCCTGTGTCTAACTCATACTGGTGCTCCAGACCTGTCTGCTATCACCTGCCTGTGAGTACAGTTCACCCTAACCACTGACACCTAACCCTGCCACTGAGCCCTGTGTCTAACTCATACTGGTGCTCCAGACCTGTCTGCTGTCACCTGCCTGTGAGTACAGTTCACCCTAACCACTGAGCCCTGTGTCTAACTCATACTGGTGCTCCAGACCGGTCTGTTGTCACCTGCCTGTGAGTACAGTTCACCCTAACCACTGAGCCCTGTGTCTAACTCATACTGGTGCTCCAGACCGGTCTGTTGTCACCTGCCTGTGAGTACAGTTCACCCTAACCACTGAGCCCTGTGTCTAACTCATACTGGTGCTCCAGACCTGTCTGTTGTCACCTGCCTGTGAGTACAGTTCACCCTAACCACTGAGCCCTGTGTCTAACTCATACTGGTGCTCCAGACCTGTCTGTTGTCACCTGCCTGTGAGTACAGTTCACCCTAACCACTGAGCCCTGTGTCTAACTCATACTGGTGCTCCAGACCTGTCTGTTGTCACCTGCCTGTGAGTACAGTTCACCCTAACCACTGAGCCCTGTGTCTAACTCATACTGGTGCTCCAGACCGGTCTGTTGTCACCTGCCTGTGAGTACAGTTCACCCTAACCACTGAGCCCTGTGTCTAACTCATACTGGTGCTCCAGACCTGTCTGTTATCACCTGCCTGTGAGTACAGTTCACCCTAACCACTGAGCCCTGTGTCTAACTCATACTGGTGCTCCAGACCGGTCTGTTGTCACCTGCCTGTGAGTACAGTTCACCCTAACCACTGAGCCCTGTGTCTAACTCATACTGGTGCTCCAGACCGGTCTGTTGTCACCTGCCTGTGAGTACAGTTCACCCTAACCACTGAGCCCTGTGTCTAACTCATACTGGTGCTCCAGACCTGTCTGTTATCACCTGCCTGTGAGTACAGTTCACCCTAACCACTGAGCCCTGTGTCTAACTCATACTGGTGCTCCAGACCGGTCTGTTGTCACCTGCCTGTGAGTACAGTTCACCCTAACCACTGACACCTAACCCTGCCACTGAGCCCTGTGTCTAACTCATACTGGTGCTCCAGACCGGTCTGGTGTCACCTGCCTGTGAGTACAGTTCACCCTAACCACTGACACCTAACCCTGCCACTGAGCCCTGTGTCTAACTCATACTGGTGCTCCAGACCGGTCTGTTGTCACCTGCCTGTGAGTACAGTTCACCCTAACCACTGAGCCCTGTGTCTAACTCATACTGGTGCTCCAGACCGGTCTGTTGTCACCTGCCTGTGAGTACAGTTCACCCTAACCACTGAGTCCTGTGTCTAACTCATACTGGTGCTCCAGACCGGTCTGTTGTCACCTGCCTGTGAGTACAGTTCACCCTAACCACTGAGCCCTGTGTCTAACTCATACTGGTGCTCCAGACCGGTCTGTTATCACCTGCCTGTGAGTACAGTTCACCCTAACCACTGAGCCCTGTGTCTAACTCATACTGGTGCTCCAGACCTGTCTGTTGTCACCTGCCTGTGAGTACAGTTCACCCTAACCACTGAGCCCTGTGTCTAACTCATACTGGTGCTCCAGACCGGTCTGTTGTCACCTGCCTGTGAGTACAGTTCACCCTAACCACTGAGCCCTGTGTCTAACTCATACTGGTGCTCCAGACCGGTCTGTTATCACCTGCCTGTGAGTACAGTTCACCCTAACCACTGAGCCCTGTGTCTAACTCATACTGGTGCTCCAGACCTGTCTGTTGTCACCTGCCTGTGAGTACAGTTCACCCTAACCACTGAGCCCTGTGTCTAACTCATACTGGTGCTCCAGACCGGTCTGTTGTCACCTGCCTGTGAGTACAGTTCACCCTAACCACTGAGCCCTGTGTCTAACTCATACTGGTGCTCCAGACCGGTCTGTTGTCACCTGCCTGTGAGTACAGTTCACCCTAACCACTGAGCCCTGTGTCTAACTCATACTGGTGCTCCAGACCGGTCTGTTGTCACCTGCCTGTGAGTACAGTTCACCCTAACCACTGAGCCCTGTGTCTAACTCATACTGGTGCTCCAGACCGGTCTGTTATCACCTGCCTGTGAGTACAGTTCACCCTAACCACTGAGCCCTGTGTCTAACTCATACTGGTGCTCCAGACCTGTCTGTTGTCACCTGCCTGTGAGTACAGTTCACCCTAACCACTGAGCCCTGTGTCTAACTCATACTGGTGCTCCAGACCGGTCTGTTGTCACCTGCCTGTGAGTACAGTTCACCCTAACCACTGAGCCCTGTGTCTAACTCATACTGGTGCTCCAGACCGGTCTGTTGTCACCTGCCTGTGAGTACAGTTCACCCTAACCACTGAGCCCTGTGTCTAACTCATACTGGTGCTCCAGACCGGTCTGTTGTCACCTGCCTGTGAGTACAGTTCACCCTAACCACTGAGCCCTGTGTCTAACTCATACTGGTGCTCCAGACCGGTCTGTTGTCACCTGCCTGTGAGTACAGTTCACCCTAACCACTGAGCCCTGTGTCTAACTCATACTGGTGCTCCAGACCGGTCTGTTGTCACCTGCCTGTGAGTACAGTTCACCCTAACCACTGAGCCCTGTGTCTAACTCATACTGGTGCTCCAGACCGGTCTGTTGTCACCTGCCTGTGAGTACAGTTCACCCTAACCACTGAGCCCTGTGTCTAACTCATACTGGTGCTCCAGACCTGTCTGTTATCACCTGCCTGTGAGTACAGTTCACCCTAACCACTGAGCCCTGTGTCTAACTCATACTGGTGCTCCAGACCGGTCTGTTGTCACCTGCCTGTGAGTACA
This sequence comes from Oncorhynchus nerka, assembly GCF_034236695.1. NCBI lineage: Eukaryota > Metazoa > Chordata > Actinopteri > Salmoniformes > Salmonidae > Oncorhynchus > Oncorhynchus nerka. The sequence continues at coordinate 23,438 of NW_027040085.1, read as the reverse complement.
GTTCACCCTAACCACTGACACCTAACCCTGCCACTGAGCCCTGTGTCTAACTCATACTGGTGCTCCAGACCGGTCTGGTGTCACCTGCCTGTGAGTACAGTTCACCCTAGCCACTGAGCCCTGTGTCTAACTCATACTGGTGCTCCAGACCGGTCTGTTGTCACCTGCCTGTGAGTACAGTTCACCCTAACCACTGAGCCCTGTGTCTAACTCATACTGGTGCTCCAGACCGGTCTGTTGTCACCTGCCTGTGAGTACAGTTCACCCTAACCACTGAGCCCTGTGTCTAACTCATACTGGTGCTCCAGACCTGTCTGTTATCACCTGCCTGTGAGTACAGTTCACCCTAACCACTGAGCCCTGTGTCTAACTCATACTGGTGCTCCAGACCTGTCTGATGTCACCTGCCTGTGAGTACAGTTCACCCTAACCACTGAGCCCTGTGTCTAACTCATACTGGTGCTCCAGACCGGTCTGTTATCACCTGCCTGTGAGTACAGTTCACCCTAACCACTGAGCCCTGTGTCTAACTCATACTGGTGCTCCAGACCTGTCTGTTGTCACCTGCCTGTGAGTACAGTTCACCCTAACCACTGAGCCCTGTGTCTAACTCATACTGGTGCTCCAGACCGGTCTGTTGTCACCTGCCTGTGAGTACAGTTCACCCTAACCACTGAGCCCTGTGTCTAACTCATACTGGTGCTCCAGACCGGTCTGTTGTCACCTGCCTGTGAGTACAGTTCACCCTAACCACTGAGCCCTGTGTCTAACTCATACTGGTGCTCCAGACCGGTCTGTTGTCACCTGCCTGTGAGTACAGTTCACCCTAACCACTGAGCCCTGTGTCTAACTCATACTGGTGCTCCAGACCGGTCTGTTGTCACCTACCTGTGAGTACAGTTCACCCTAACCACTGAGCCCTGTGTCTAACTCATACTGGTGCTCCAGACCGGTCTGTTGTCACCTGCCTGTGAGTACAGTTCACCCTAACCACTGAGCCCTGTGTCTAACTCATACTGGTGCTCCAGACCGGTCTGTTGTCACCTGCCTGTGAGTACAGTTCACCCTAACCACTGAGCCCTGTGTCTAACTCATACTGGTGCTCCAGACCTGTCTGTTGTCACCTGCCTGTGAGTACAGTTCACCCTAACCACTGAGCCCTGTGTCTAACTCATACTGGTGCTCCAGACCTGTCTGTTGTCACCTGCCTGTGAGTACAGTTCACCCTAACCACTGAGCCCTGTGTCTAACTCATACTGGTGCTCCAGACCGGTCTGTTGTCACCTGCCTGTGAGTACAGTTCACCCTAACCACTGAGCCCTGTGTCTAACTCATACTGGTGCTCCAGACCGGTCTGTTATCACCTGCCTGTGAGTACAGTTCACCCTAACCACTGAGCCCTGTGTCTAACTCATACTGGTGCTCCAGACCTGTCTGTTGTCACCTGCCTGTGAGTACAGTTCACCCTAACCACTGAGCCCTGTGTCTAACTCATACTGGTGCTCCAGACCGGTCTGTTATCACCTGCCTGTGAGTACAGTTCACCCTAACCACTGAGCCCTGTGTCTAACTCATACTGGTGCTCCAGACCTGTCTGTTGTCACCTGCCTGTGAGTACAGTTCACCCTAACCACTGAGCCCTGTGTCTAACTCATACTGGTGCTCCAGACCGGTCTGTTGTCACCTGCCTGTGAGTACAGTTCACCCTAACCACTGAGCCCTGTGTCTAACTCATACTGGTGCTCCAGACCGGTCTGTTGTCACCTGCCTGTGAGTACAGTTCACCCTAACCACTGAGCCCTGTGTCTAACTCATACTGGTGCTCCAGACCGGTCTGTTGTCACCTGCCTGTGAGTACAGTTCACCCTAACCACTGAGCCCTGTGTCTAACTCATACTGGTGCTCCAGACCGGTCTGTTGTCACCTGCCTGTGAGTACAGTTCACCCTAACCACTGAGCCCTGTGTCTAACTCATACTGGTGCTCCAGACCGGTCTGTTGTCACCTGCCTGTGAGTACAGTTCACCCTAACCACTGAGCCCTGTGTCTAACTCATACTGGTGCTCCAGACCGGTCTGTTGTCACCTGCCTGTGAGTACAGTTCACCCTAACCACTGAGCCCTGTGTCTAACTCATACTGGTGCTCCAGACCGGTCTGTTGTCACCTGCCTGTGAGTACAGTTCACCCTAACCACTGAGCCCTGTGTCTAACTCATACTGGTGCTCCAGACCGGTCTGTTGTCACCTGCCTGTGAGTACAGTTCACCCTAACCACTGAGCCCTGTGTCTAACTCATACTGGTGCTCCAGACCGGTCTGTTATCACCTGCCTGTGAGTACAGTTCACCCTAACCACTGAGCCCTGTGTCTAACTCATACTGGTGCTCCAGACCGGTCTGTTGTCACCTGCCTGTGAGTACAGTTCACCCTAACCACTGAGCCCTGTGTCTAACTCATACTGGTGCTCCAGACCTGTCTATTGTCACCTGCCTGTGAGTACAGTTCACCTAACCACTGAGCCCTGTGTCTAACTCATACTGGTGCTCCAGACCTGTCTGTTGTCACCTGCCTGTGAGTACAGTTCACCCTAACCACTGAGCCCTGTGTCTAACTCATACTGGTGCTCCAGACCTGTCTGTTGTCACCTGCCTGTGAGTACAGTTCACCCTAACCACTGAGCCCTGTGTCTAACTCATACTGGTGCTCCAGACCGGTCTGTTGTCACCTGCCTGTGAGTACAGTTCACCCTAACCACTGAGCCCTGTGTCTAACTCATACTGGTGCTCCAGACCGGTCTGTTGTCACCTGCCTGTGAGTACAGTTCACCCTAACCACTGAGCCCTGTGTCTAACTCATACTGGTGCTCCAGACCTGTCTGTTGTCACCTGCCTGTGAGTACAGTTCACCCTAACCACTGAGCCCTGTGTCTAACTCATACTGGTGCTCCAGACCTGTCTGTTGTCACCTGCCTGTGAGTACAGTTCACCCTAACCACTGAGCCCTGTGTCTAACTCATACTGGTGCTCCAGACCTGTCTGTTGTCACCTGCCTGTGAGTACAGTTCACCCTAACCACTGAGCCCTGTGTCTAACTCATACTGGTGCTCCAGACCGGTCTGTTGTCACCTGCCTGTGAGTACAGGTCACCCTAACCACTGAGCCCTGTGTCTAACTCATACTGGTGCTCCAGACCGGTCTGTTGTCACCTGCCTGTGAGTACAGTTCACCCTAACCACTGAGCCCTGTGTCTAACTCATACTGGTGCTCCAGACCGGTCTGTTGTCACCTGCCTGTGAGTACAGTTCACCCTAACCACTGAGCCCTGTGTCTAACTCATACTGGTGCTCCAGACCGGTCTGTTGTCACCTGCCTGTGAGTACAGTTCACCCTAACCACTGAGCCCTGTGTCTAACTCATACTGGTGCTCCAGACCGGTCTGTTGTCACCTGCCTGTGAGTACAGTTCACCCTAACCACTGAGCCCTGTGTCTAACTCATACTGGTGCTCCAGACCGGTCTGTTGT